>NC_053404.1:9217104-9219604 GCF_016859285.1 Xiphias gladius
CAACAACCCCACCCGATGTGACCTTCCCATCCGGAGTGGGGGGCTCCTTTTCCCCTCGTGTGGCCAAAAAACTCAGCTTGACTTCCTCTAGCTCAGTGGGCTCCATCAGCTCCATGAGTTCTAGCCCTCCAGACCCAGAACGGCTGGCTAGCCATGGATTCTCCAAAGGAATGGAGCTGTCTTTGGGGGACACGGAGAGGCGAGGGGCAGATCTAGAACTCACTGATGCCCTAGTGCTTGGTCTTGGAGAGAGGACGTCATCCTTTGGGAAGGCAGGGGTGGAACCTGGGATGGGGTTGGGTGAAAGGAGGCTGTCATTTGGAAAGGCAAGATTGACTCCACCGGGGGGGTTCAGGGAAAGAAGGGGGAGTATCAGCTCACTCAGTCGGAAGGAGGAGCTGACTGACTACCACCAGCACCAAAAAGAGGAGAGGCTACGTGAGCAGGAGGTGGAGAGACTGGTGAGTTGGAGTGTGTGTTTGCCGATGTTTACATTTCCACATTCACATTATAGAAACATGTTGTCTTTCGGATCAAATTGCACTATATAGATATGCAGATATAAACGTCCTGCAGACTGTATCCTGTGGCGTAAAGTGTAAATCAATTACACTTACAGATGGACAGACTGTTGACAGGTGAACAGTTTGTTGCTGTTAAAAAGAGAATAGGGATATACGTTTTGACACAAAAAATAGAGATGGATTAGGAATGCCTCCCTTTATCACTAATGTCCGCCTTGGCCTCTCAAACCTACACTCCCAAGGAGCACACACACACACACACACACACGCAAAATGAGGTCTACCACTCACACAGATGCCTCTGGCAGTTAACCGATACTAACTGGACTATTCTTAACCCCGTGCTTGGATTGTGTGTTTGTGTACGTGTAGAGCATGTTTAGGTCAGTCATCTGGAGAACCGCCCAGTGAGGTTTGGTCCACTGGAGAGCCACACATCAGTCAGATGTCGGTTAGAGAAACTAAAGAAGATTAGAGGGCAGAGTTATTATGTAGCATGTGGATAAACATACAGATGCTAAACATATAACAGCTAGACTCATAATCCCACTATCCTTCTCTCTTTATATGTCCCTCTCTTTCACACAGACCTAAGTGAACTGGTGTCTCTTTAACTGTGAGAGATAGTTTTCTGGATGTTGGACAAACCAAACTGTGTTTCACAAGCTTCAGAGTGGCTTTTGGCTAGCCTCAAGATATTGTGGATTGTAGTTATGATAGCAAGATGGAATATTGTGGACCTGCCACTCCTGCTCTGATCAGAGAGCCATTTTTTCTTTTTCCAGTATAAAGGTGGGACATTTATTTAGACCCTAAAATGTTGCATTTTACTTGGTTTGATTAACAACCAATTATTTAGGTTGGGTACCAATGTAAAAGCTTGCAACCTCCTGTTTGGCACATTAAATAATGCCAAACAGTGATTTGAGTTTCTATAATTAATTGTCAAAATGATTATTACTTGTGAATATATTTTGAATAATACGTTCTGAATAACTGATGATAAAACAATGAACTGCTTTTAGCAGTCCTGATCAGATATGGGCTGGGTGGGTGGGTGTAAGCAAGCCACTTGCAGCATCTCTGACTCAAATTCTCAAGCCCAGTAAAGCATCTTCTCTGACCTCTAGTGGTAGTGAAGGAAACAGAAGAAAAACACATTAACTAGATTACCAATTGTGCCACTGACAGTGTACATCTTAGATGTATTTGGTGAGGTTTGATTAAGTGTCAGTCCAGTGTTGCATCAGTCCATATATACAACTTGGCATTTAGCCAGCTTGTAACCAGCCGCCAACAGCAGTTTGTCTTGGTAGTGTAGTGTATACTTGGTAGTTTTGAATTTGCGGAATTAACAAGAGAGCACTGTGGTTGCTACTAAAAGGACCGACAAGTAATCATGAGGAATAAAGGAAAACAGATTTGGATAAAGAGAGTTTAAGAGACAGAGTGAGATAAATGTCTATCCTAACTTAAGGTAAGGGAGAGGAATTTCCATTACAATTAGAAAAGACTTGTTACGTCTTATTACACCTGAAAAGCTCAGCGGGACAGAAAAAGAAAAATATTTTAATTCCTCTTTTTGTCCAGTATATGTCAGGCCAAAACACTAGCACACACTGTTGCCAGTGACTTCACCTATTACGTTGTTTTTGATATACCTAAATATGAAGATAAATTCATAATTAGTGAAGATTAAGCTATTGAGAATAAAATATAGTATAGAATCATCTCGAAAACAAATGGAACAATCTATAACAATCGATTTAGTGTGTGTGTGTATGTATGTGTGTATTTGTATATATATATATTATATGTGTGTGTGTGTGTGTGTGTGTGTGTGTGTGTGTGTGTGTGTGTGTATTATAAAACTAATTAAAAAATGAGACTAAATAGAAGAATCATAATAATAAATGAAGCAACGGGTGTTGTGCAGGATCATGGGGGTGGTAGCTGGTATGCAGTCAGAGATCCAG
>NC_053404.1:9224604-9362104 GCF_016859285.1 Xiphias gladius
TCTTTCTAGCGCATACAAATTATAAGCTCAAATATGGAAATGACATATGAGAAATCATAATACTGAGTATATTTTGGAGTAACTGGGACATATTTAAAAGAGGAGCCTATTTCCGCGATGCTTCCTCAAGTAACCTGATCATTGGAAACTTTATTTCATGATGGAAATAAATAATTCTTAAGCTGAGCTGTTGTGACAATTTCTCTAGTATGGAACATATTAATTTTAATTTGTGCATTTATTTTAACCTGTTTAAGAATATATATGCATGTATATGAAGAATTAAAAAGTCAGAATCAGTATGAAAACGGATTTTAAAAATAAACACCTGACTCTAATAGAAATGTAACTTAAGTTTACATAAGGTCGGATATAATTGCCATATTTGACACCTGTTTCATATATTTCACCTTGTAATATTGTAATATATTCAGTGCATGTGTTCAGCAGCACTACAAGGGTTTATAAAAATATCTATTTATAACATAGGGTTATATTGCATTTCTGCTGCACCCCAACAGCAACACTCTATACTGCGTCTGAAAGGAACTACATCAGGAACAAAAATGACCACACAACTTTAATTCAGGCCATTACACTAATAAAAAAACCTTTTTAAATAACCTTAAATAACCCTAAATAACATTACTACATTTGCACATACTGTAACTTATGCTTGTGTTTATGTGTGTGTGTGTGTGTGTGTGTTAACCTCAGGAGCGACAGCGGCTAGAGACCATATTGTCTCTGTGTTCGGAGCTGGGCCAGGCTGAGAGGGATGGAAGTAGCACGACTGCAAGTCCCACTTCAGCTGTGGTGGATCTCCAAAAGATCAACCTGGAGCTTGAGAAGCTCCAACTGAACAATGACAATGACGACACACCATCTCTCTTTTTGGACTTTTCAGCTGTCATTGAAACAACAGGGAATGGACAAATGACCTCCCATGGATCAGAGAACAGTTACTATGATGATGATGTACAGTTACAACAGAGGCGCAGAAGTGGTCACCAAGACAATAGGGCAGAATCACCCACCGTCACTCTACAAAGCCTCGCCCCCTCACCCTCTCCACATACACAGAGGAACAATGAGGTATAAGAAATAGGACATCTATTTGGATGCTAATGAGAATGCAAATGTATACTTTGTGTGAATACAGAAATGTCCCACATGTACACATATAGTACTCCTACTAATAACACACTTTTTAGCTGTCAAGCATTGAATAGGGGACTGATACCTGAATTCACTCAGCCACAGATAGGTTTGTTGTCAGAGTCACTTTACCACTTTTAAATGTACAGAGATGTATAAACTCCTATTTATTTAATGAGAATCAAAAGTGTAGAGGGCAGAGCAGTCAACTCATCCCCTACCATCGACAATAACCCTTTCAGACCAATGTCATCTAACTGTATGACCATCTGCCTGCCCAGGGCTGAACATGAGTTGGATGCTGCTCAGCACTGGTTAGTATTTCTTTCAGGGATGGGATGTAATTTGATGTGATTAGTAGGGGACTATCCCTAAATCAAAAATCAAACAGCAAAGAGTGCTAGCAGAAGAGAGAGAGAAGACCGCAAAAAAAGTTGGTGAACAACTGAGATTTATCAGGATTAATTGGGGGAAATCATTATGCACCCTGTTCTTTGTAGAAAACATGAGTGACATGGATCACTCCTCGTAATACTTGGAAAATCTCAACATACATATCCTTCACATACCCAGATGTGAGCTATTTACAGCCCATTTATTAAATTAGAGCAGGGTAAATGTTACCATTTAGAATTGACAGCTGATGTTTGTGTGTGTGGTAGGGTATGGTGCTGGTGTCCACCAATATTTGTTTGCTGTAAATCCACTGAAATTTTAATTGCCCAAAGGAAGTTCTGCTACACCAAAAAAGACTTAAAAACAGTGTCAGCACTGATAATGTTACTTATTATATATGATTTAGATTTTTTTCTGTAAACATGTCCAAAAGGAAACAAGTGGAAACAAGTTTCATAAACTGTGGTATAATTATGAATACTATTGGTACACATGTACCACATCATGTCACCACATTATTGAATTTGTGGTGTCAGTGATTATTATTACAACTAATTACCATGAATCCCCAATATTGTTTCTAATAAAGTTTTAAAAACATATTAACAGTGGTTCAATCAATTACTTTGTTGATGATGTTACCAGGCTCTAGATGATGCAGCCCGTCACAGCACACAGTACATGAGGCCTTCAGACGAGGAAGTGAGGCCAGGGGAGGACGAGAGGAACCATGTGCTGAATAGCATGGAGGAGCTGGAGAAAAAGATCAAAGAGCTGGACAACCAAATGGAGGAATCTGCCCGAGAGGTAGACAGAGAGAACAGAAAGATGGATAATGTTATCCATTGTAACAATTCATTTTGTTTAGTGTCTAGTCCAGAACTCCTGTTTTTAAATTGAAATCAAGATTTATAGTTGTTTTCAATTCAGGTGCACATTTTTTAGATGAAAAGCTCACATTATCAAGTGGTGTTATTAAAGGTTTTAATAAAAGTAAGGATAAACCAGGACTTTGAAATCAGCTTTAAAAAGAACTTATAAATGAGACCAAGAGCAACGGCACAAATGGCTCACTTATTGGTGTGTGTTTATCCAAGATGGAGGTTGAACAAGCTCTGGTGGAGGCTGAGCAGGAGTCAGAGGTAGCTGCTCTCCAACAGGAAAGAGATGCTTTGGAAGCACTTCACAACAAGATGGCTGACCTAGAGACCAAGTCCCAACAAGAAAAAGAAAAGGTACTTGTCAGAGATTTGTAATGGCTGACACAGAGACCAAGAGCCTGTTAACACACTGGTAGGTCAAAACATGAGGGAACCCTTAAAATGCAGAGAGCCTTAATCCAGAGACTAAGGTGTTTGATGATGCATTTCTGCAAATTGTTTGAATTTCTTTTCTGACACGCTGGTAAGTGATATTAGCATTGGGCAGAGGGGAGAAGCATACTGTAACTAATGGGGAAAAAAAGTGTTTTAGATTTTAGATGTAGATTTAATTGTAAATATAAAACTGCCGTTTAGGCCCATCAGTCTACACTCAGTAACCCGTAATGATCCACCTGTGGCAGATTGAATTGATTGGACATAGATTAGAAAGGTACAAACCTGTGTATATAAGGTTCTGCAATTCACACTTCATGCCAAGGAACTCTCTGTAGACCTCCATGATAAAAGAGTGGCCAAGCATAGATCAGGGCAAGGGTATAAAACCATCCCTAAAACCTTTTTATGTGTTCCCAGGAGCACAGTGGCCTCAGTAATTGCAGAAGTTGGCAGTCTGGCCAAACTCAGTAACCGGGCAAGAAGGGCTTTGGTCAGATGACCAAGAACCAAAGTCCTCTGCAGACATGGAGTACCTGCTGGAAGGACAACCATCTCAGCATTACTCCATCAATCAGACTTTAATGGTAGAGTGGCTGGACAGAACCCACTTTGAGTAAAAGACATATGACTGCCTACTTGGAGTTTTCCAAACAGCATTTAAAGGACTCTGAGAGCATAAGAAAAAAGATTCCCTGGTCTGACAAGACAAAAATATAACCTTTTGGGCAGAATTCCAAACACTATGTCTGGTGAACAGGCACTGCTCTTCACCTGGCTAATACCATCCCTATGGTGAAGCATGGTGGTGACAACATCACGCTATGGACCTGCTGATCAGGGGCAGGGACATGGAGACTGGTCAGAATTGAGGGAAGGCTGAATGCAGCCAAATATTTGAAGAAAACCTACTCCAGAGTGCACACGACCTGACACTGGGGCGATGGTTCACCTTTTAGCTCGACAATGACACGGAACATACAGCCAAGAATTATAGTTATTGTTCCATGACCCGGCGTGAGCAAGGCTATGAATATGGCAGCGAATATGCTGTTTTGAGCTCTGTGGCCTGAAATTCTATAGCCTCTTGACTTTGATATGTATATCAAAACTAGCAATGTCCAAACCATTAATTACTTAAAATATTAATTATAAATGAAGAATGAATGAATGACTTCAGGTTAAAGATAGATGAGTAATTTTTATCATGAAAGTAGATGAACATTACCTTAACAAAATACATTCCTAAACAATTTACATCTGAATTAATAAGAGAGTTAATGAGAGATTTCAGTGTTTGTTTGTTTTTTTTTAATTCAAAACATTTCTAAACATGTTTTAACTTTGTCAGTATAGTTTTTTGAGTTAGACATAATTACAACTATGGGTTGTCACTGCCATTGCCATTTTTGTTTGGCAAAAATGAGTGAGAGGTGAAGGAGTCTGAATACTTTCTGAGGCCACTGTACGTGTGCGTGTTTGCGTGCACCTGCTTTGTTTTGGCAATGTGACGTTCTCCTATTTTCCTCGGATTGAGTCCTACCCTGACTCTTTCATTTCCATGCACCCCACAGCCGGTAGCTAGTGTCCATGGTAAAACTCCATCATAATACTGAGTGACACAGAGGGAAAGAGAGACAGAATGATTAGAGAGATGGAGTGTGCGAGAGTGTTTTACTGAGTGTTCAAAGCTTCTGTTGAAGAGTAGGGGAAGTTGAGTGCTTGTACAGATTTTGTATGTATGATATTTATAGAGAGGACCATAAATGTGTTGGTTAACCCTCTCCTGAGACATTCCACATATCGCTCATCTCCTTTCTCACCCATCCGTCCTCACCCTCAATCATTTCCTTTCAAACAAACAGAGAAAAATGCAGGAGACAGAACTGATTCACACCACGTTCCTGCCTAATTCAGTTCCTCCCCACTTCTCCATCCCTTTGGTAGATTTTTTTTTCTCCAGCTTTCCCTCCCTTTCCTCTAGTCTAATGTTGCCGACCTGTGGCTCTGTAGTCCAACTAATGCTGCCATCCTCTCTCTGTCGTGTGTGTGTGTGTGTGTCTGTGTGTGTGTGTGTGTATTTGTATTTGTATTTATGTACACATAAACAAACGTGCACATGGTATATGTGTCCTTGTGTGGGCATGTATGTGCATCTATGTGTATGTTCGGATGTGTATGCCAGGCATATGAATTGCTGCAGGCAGAAAGGGGCAGAGTAGAGAGGTTGGCTCAGATTGTGTGTGAGCAGCGCTCCCGGCTGGACAGCTGCCCTGAGGCCACCAAGGAGCCCCTTCAGGAGCAGCTAGCCAGGGTCAGTACACACTTACACTTCACGCACACATGCACAGGAAGATATGTACTTGAGTTTCTAAACCCATGGATCCATGCAAACAAAATGCATAGGCAAGCATATAATACTCAACTGAACTGGGAAATAAAGCAGCTGTGCCTGCATAAACTGATAAGAAAAGCAGATATAATGTATGTACACGTATATTTACTGACACTCAAAAATACAATATATATGGACAGATGTTCACATGAACAGATTCACACATGAATAAAAAGAGATATGTGTTGCCCGCATACTTAAACTTGCATGTGAACATGCACACATTTTCTTTCCTGAACTAGCTTGCTCTTCGCCCCACGTTCAACTTTGATTTTTACCTGGTTCATGTTCTCTTCTCACTGTTTAACTATTTAGGTTTCTATTTCTATACATCTCTTTATTTCATCAGAAGGGTTGAGCCTGTAAGAGTATAAAGTATCTCAAGGGATAGGCTTTAAGACTTGCTTACAGAAATATACTGACATTTGGACATAGGGTCTAAGAGATAGTACTTTTCAATTATTTGTATTTTGGGGAAATGCCTACAGTATGTAACATATTGCATACACCGTAAGACACTGGTTATGCAGTGGTGTAGTAGTCAGCATGACTTTTCAGGTGAAACATCAAGAATTTGTGAGTCTGGTTTGCTTTGTCTGTGTCACTGCATTAGGGAATGAGAAGGTGCTTGTTGATAGATGATAGCTTGCATATTTCTGTTTTTCTCAAATCTTTTATTTATTTACACATTAATTATGTCCGCCAAGGAGATTATGTTTTCACCTGAGGATTATTCAGAAAGTACTGAACCGACATGCTGATCCGGTTAAAGGGGAGGATCCAGGAATTTTTTTTATCACTCTCCTTAACATTGTGAGAGAGGGCATTTTTTGACATTTTCGTCAGTTTCTTGGGATATATTGTATGGAACTTGATGTAAAACATGAGACATATATACGGTGTCGAGATCTATGAGTTTTTCCAATTTTGGTGCAGATCCAGATAATAATCTACATATCTTCCTGTGAAGAAAATGCGCATTACATACTGTACTACATTATACTTATTATTCCTTGGCAAAGGTATGCGCTCTACTGAGCGCCATTCTAGTTGTAAATATAAACAACACCAATTCATATATCATCCTATGGGACAAAATTATCATCATTACAACCTTTTAAATTGAAATTTTTCAAATAAGGTTTTTAAATGTGAGGTTGTTGGTGAACGTTTGCATGCACACTGTACTATGGAAGTGTGTGGGGTTATGTTTGTCCTGAATACATGCATTCCTTTGTCCTGCCTGTTTACCTGTGTATTATTTTTTGTGTGTGTCTGTCAGGACTGTGAGGCGCTCGAGGCGGAGGCAAAGCGATTTGAGGACCTGGAGTTTCAGCAGCTGGAGAGAGAGAGCAGGCAGGACGAGGAGAAGGAGACCTATACACAGCAGCTTCTGCGGGAGATCTCAGATTACCAACGCAGCACAGTTACTCGCAAGGTAACGGCTGTCTCCTTGTGTATTTTTCTTAATTGCACTCAAACCTGGGCAAAAATCTCTATACAGTACAATATTAATGTGTTTATGAATGTACTTCATATCAATTTTAGAAAAAACAAAACATGGTAATTCTATTTATGTGCACCCTTTTCAAATTTTACTAAGAGGCACTGGTGTGTGGGGAAACAAACCATATTTGAACTACTGCTAACTGGAAACAAATTTGTAAAAAAATATAAAAATAATACAATAATACAAATCTATCTTGGAGAAATTGATTGGGACCCTCAATTTAATCCAAATAAAAGGGACAATATAGTAAGTCTTGGCATCAGAAGGACTACAAATATATTCACAAATATTAAATCAGAACAATGTTGATTCATTTAAGGCCATATCAACTAAATTTAGTGTAGCCCAGTCAAAATTTTATAAATATTTTAAAAAAAAATTATAAAATTCATTTTCAAAAAAGAGAAAGCAACCGAGAGCAACACCATCTAATGATATTCATGATTAAAGATTATGATAAAGACATCAAAAACATCCTTTCTTAAATATATAAAATATTACAAAACCATGGAAAGTTGCAAGATACAAACAAAAACAACCCAACAAATTCTAAATATTGGAGGGAGTTTTTGTAGAAAATATATACAATCAAAATTTACAATATCAATTGAATTGGACTGTTGGAGAAGATGTGGTAAAAAAGAATGTGAATCATTCACATTTTCTTTAACTGCCCAACACTTAAAACATTCTGGCAATTATTTACCATTTCTATTATGAAAATATTTCAAATTAAACAAGAACTTGAGGCAAAATGTATTATTTTAGGCATATGTCTATGTTTAGGGTACCTTAACGGGATACTTAGAATTGCAGCTACAAAACAAATAACAAGGAACTGGTTAAAGCCTACTCTATCTTTATTTAGAAACTGGAAGTCAAAAGTAAAGGAAATTTTAGAAATGGAAAGAATAACCAGTACCATAATTTACAAAATGGTTGAGTAATTGGATTAAACATGAGGCCAACAACTAAATGGGGGCCTTAACTACCAGAGGAGGCAGAAACAGAGAGGGAAAATAAGAGAAAAGAAACAGTTATACAAGGTCAAATTGACAGTCAAAATGATCTTTTTTTTTTTTTTTTTTTTTTTCCAGTGTACGTGAGGATTGTACGTGAGGTGTTTAATATGTATTAATATGTGCTGTTTGATATGTTTTGATATGCATTTATTTCTTTAAACCTTTGTATTTGTGCATGTAGATATGCCTACATGTATGTGTATGTACATGTGTGTGCGTGTGCCTGCCTGCCTGCATATAGTTTGTGTATATGTGTATATAATTTGATCCGTTAATTACACCTTCAATTACTCAGTTGTTTATGTCTTTCAGTTTTATTTTTCTTCAAAAGTAAAAAAACAAATATTGTAAGACTACAAATGTCAGTATTACTAAATGTAAGTAAAGCATGTAAACTCATTTGGTTTAGATAGTGTTAGTGTCATGCTCTATAAGTGAGCTAGCAACGTGTAATAAGCTTGTTTTCCTTTTCGTCAAGGAGCGACTGTTAACTCTGAGTAAGCAGGCAGCACAGATTACCCAGCAGGCTCAGCGAGAGAAGGAGAGCTTCTTGATGGAGAGGAGCAACCTTGAATCAATGCTGCAAAGGGTACAAGGATATCAATGTTTGGATGTGTATGCATGTGACCTTCTTTATTTTTATATTTGAATGATCATAAAAACCCATCAACAAGAGGTTCATTTTTTCTTAACAGTGTTTTTTCCCTTTTTCTGTCTTTTAGGAGAGAGAAAACATTGCTATGTTGGAACGAAAATATGTCAACCTCACTGGTGCCCGGCGTTTCTCACTAAGAGAGGTAGGTTTAATCGACAGCTGTGAGAAAATTAAATGGGAACTATCCTCCTCTATGAACTTTTTAATATTCCTAAAGTGGACATGACCCTCCATTATTTTAAATAGCTGGGGTTTTCTTCTTTGCTTGTTAGGATACAGCCTCTCTGGCTGATGTGTGTCAGTTTATTAGTGATTGCTGCTGTGATGCCAACTCTGCCACAGTTTTACCTTTTACAGTCATCTTGCACCCCTTTCAATCCTCTTTTTCGTGTATTTTTCTCAAGAATCCATTTATGTTTTCCTCTTTGTCCAGATTGTCTGTTAAAACCCATCTCATCCTTTCTTACTATTAGGGATGTCCCAATGTTTTTTTTTTGGTCTGGATCCCAATCCAAACTCTATCACACTGGGTATCTGCCGATACCGAGTCTGATTCCATTCTTATATTTTCATTACTTAAATGTTGATTAAATAGCATATGTACTTGGCACACTGAAATAACACGGCTGTAGACTACTTAATCTAATATATTTTTTATGAGCTTCTTGATCCAAATACTGAAGGTCATGGTTCAAAAATATAAAATTAATAAACTTAAATTACCGATATTATATGAATTAAAGTTCAGCTGGGACAATAACCGCCCACTTAAATTTCAGTCTGCCATCAAGTTACTCATGGAATTAACATTAATTAGTGACAGCAGATATGATATACCGCCAGTGATGTTTGTCATTTTACTGGCAAAAGTGATGTGGAGCACTGGCTAAAAATGAGGAGCTGCTAGCTGGATGTTTTCTACTTTACTTCGCTGATGATTATTAGCATCAATGCTTAATGAATCTGTGTATTTTTCCAACCTGAACTCAGAGTCATTCACCACTGCGTCCAAATAATATTTCATATTCATACAGAAAATTCTCACTGGTTTATGCAGCAGGATGCTACACTGTAGAGCCTGGATGTCTTAAAGGAGAGGAGCTGCAGCATGATCCTGCTGATGTAGAAAACACACAGCATAGCACAGTAATGAAAAGATCAGATTTTGATCAGCGATATTTTAGCCAATACCAATCCATTAAAATATGCCCAGATTGGGCTTGATCCTGATCCTTAGGAACGGCTCGGTACATCTCCACTTCCTATCCTTTGTTTCTCCTCTCCTTCCGTTTGCTGCTTTGTCCCCTTTTGGTTTCTTGGTGTGACTGCCAGTCCCTACAATGCAGGAAGACAAAAAGTTACAGAAGTTTGAGCAGAGACTTAGCTCATTAGCTCTATGCACAGTGTATAATCACATACTGTACAATGGAGCTGGCAGGGTAAAGTCCGTTTAATGTCTAGAAAGGTCCAGAAAGGTACACGGTTGCAGTGCATGTGGGAAAGCAGCTCAGGTGTGCAAAGCTAGTCACTTAATACGCAAGAAGACTCGAGGCTGTAATCACTGCCTTTTTAATAAATTTGCGATAATTTTGCAAACTTTCTAAAATTCCGTTTTTGCTTTTTCATTATGGGGTATTCAGTGTAGATTGATAAGAGTAAAAATGAATTTAAACAATTTTAGCATTAGGCTGCAACTTAACAAAATGTAGAAAAACTGAAGGGGGCGGAATACTTTCTGAATGCACTGTATATTAATACTTAGGGAACCTTGTAAGAATGTTTATTGTCTTGTGTACTCCACTCAATCCTTGTTAACAGTACTGTGTCTGAGTAACTTGTTTCTAAGTGACAAGACTTTTTGCTCTATTTTTGCTTTGAAACTGCTAAAATTGCCACAAAGGTCTGCATCATTCTAACAACTAATTTGCCCTAATATCGTAATATGGCTGACTCACTTTATGCTATACCTCACCCCTTCTCTCTCCCCCATTTCTTCACAATGCGTTCCAGGGCTATGTCACAGTCAGTGAAATCAATGAGCTTTACTCACAGCTTAGTGGGGGCTCTAAACCCACCCCTGCTCTGGCCAGTGCTTCTGAGTCCAAGGCAAACCCCTCCCCTGATGACGACACCCCCAAACCACCGGTGGATGAGGTGTGTGTAGTGGTGTAAAGGGCTTGTGTGTGTAGTTTAGTATACAGACACAGATTATTGTAAACTGTGTATGTGTGTATGACAGTGTAGTTTTCCCCAATTTCTCTCCCTCTTTTGCACTATTTCAGTTGTCTGACATGTCACTTTCTTCTTTTAAAACTCTATTATTCTTTCTCACATTCCGACTGTCACTCCTCTTCCTCCTCATCTTCCTCCTCCCATCTAAATCCCCGCCCCCTCCCAAAAATACCCTCTGTGCATTGGCCAGAGAACATGGTGTCATATCAAGACCCCTCTCCCCTTCCTGACTCTCCCCTGCCTCCTCTTGCTGTCAAAAAACACTATCACCGACACAGGCAGGTAATGTGAATTGTAAGTATAAATTAAAGTAAATTGTTCAGGTAAATTCAGTTGTACTACACAAATGCAAATGTTGATCAGCCATGTGAATAAATGAGTATTTATTGAAATAGGTAATCAATCTAAATAAAAAGATATTATTTAATATAGCTTTAAGAATTTAGGTATGCATTTTTTTGCCACATACTTTTTTTATACTACTACCAGATGGCACCAAAGTAAGACATTTTACAATCCACACAAATGTACTTTGTCATTACATTGCCCTTATGTTAGGGATATTACAATGTTAAATCAAAATGTTAAATGACCTCAAATGAAATTGGATCATATTGATCATTAATTTAGATTGAGATGAATGTTAATGATGGATAATCATTAATAAATGAACCATGCACATTTATTCCCTCTGTCGTGTGTTTGTGTGTATGTGTGTTTGATAAGCATTTCCGTTTGCTGGAGGAGAGGAAGAGGTCTGAAAAAGAAGGTGGGTCCCATCTAAGTGACACATTACCCAGGAAGAAAGCCACTCCCACCATGACCCGCCAGTTCATGTGTGCAACACTGGGACGCAGTTTCCCTACCGAGGTACACACATGTAGATGATCATAAATGCCACAAATTAATATAAATTATTAATTGCCGTACTTTTGGTCTATTTGTTGCTAATTTTCTCAAATCTGACAAATAATTGAATTGTTTATCATATATTATATGAAGTTATACTGTTTTTTGAATGACTAAAGAAAAAACTTTTTGTCTCTTCTTGGTTCTTCATAGTCCCATCCGCCCCTGGTACAGAGCACAAGTTGTGGCAACATTCTTCCAAAAATTCACTCATTATCCAACAAGGAAACTGAATCTCGACGTTTGCATAAAGGTGCACGCACACATGCTCACAACACTTGTACAACACCTGTCAGCTCACACATCCACAGACACACTTACTTAGAAACCAAAAATAAGGATAAAGAGAGTACATGTAGGTAGACAAATACTTAGCAATAGCAACTTCACTTCTCTTTATCTGTCAGTTTTCTCACTTATTTCTGTCTCCTCCACTCGCACAAACAAATACATCTCTGGGTTGTAACATGAAAATATGCCTTATATGGTAACAATATTCCCATTAGAGGTTTTGTGTGTGGGTGTGCTCCTCCTGTTTTGTTAGATTACACAGTTTCTCATTTCTTTATCTGTCGGTGAAGATAGTGGAGGGATGCATGTTCTAAGAGGGCTGCTCCATCAAATGATATAGAGTATTGTATATGTATGTGTGTGTTTGTGTATGTGATTATTCAGCGGAGGCTTAAAGAACATTTCTCTATTTGCTGTTTTGGTTATGAACAGTTAAAATTGGTACATTAGCAGATAGAAGTGTTTTATATGCATTCAGAATTTAATGTTACAAAAAAACCACATAGAAGTAGATATAAGTCCTCTTCCTACCACAAATGTTAACCAGCCATTTCCTGTTATTAAAAAATCTGCTGTTTACTCCCCACAGAGTATAATCCTTTTGCTGTCTGTTAGAATGTTTGCTTACATGTGGTTTTGAACCCAGATTTGGCTGCTGAAAGATGAAGGATGATTTGTTACCTCAAGGATGTTGTGCCTTTTTTTCATGTCAAGTTTGATATGTTTATGGTCTTGGTATTTTGAGTGAAAATGTATTTACTCGTGCCGATTAGCCTCAAGCATCAACCACTTTTAATCTTTTGTAGAAAATGGTTTAATCACTGCACTTTAACAAGACAGTTATCCAAAAAAACAACTTACTATTCTGAAATATTTTTAGAATATTGTGTGCCTTGTGTTATAATCATGCTGCTGTTTTTTTCCTGATACGGTCGCATGTATTTGGTCCCTCAGTCCCTTTGGTCCCTTGAACTGGCTCATCAGATGGGTGGGTCTACTGCATGGGGCAGATGGTATCAGGTTTTTTGTGTGTTTCTTCCTGTACCCAGAGGCTTGGTTAGTCTCTCTTCACCGTATCTGCACCCTAATTTTGTCAACGCTCCTCCTAGTTCTGAGGATGTCTCCTTTTTTTTCTAGACATCTTTGGACTGTCTAAATTAAATTTAGGGGTCTTTTGTACATGCATGTACATGCATGTACTCCTGCATGTAGCTGCTATTTGGACACAAGAGCAGTTACTACGTTAAGGTGGGGATATATTTGTCACTGAATGTGTAAGAGTGTGTTTCACAGTGGCGGGGCATTGTGATCCAAAATTGAAGCTGTCAGGGCAAACTGTATACCCAGAGGACATGACACAAACAGGTACAACACAGATGTGCATGCATACATAAGAAGAGTAACTAATGTAAGTTGCTACTAAACTTGTTGTTCTTTCCTATTTCTGTGTTTGTGTTTCCAGGTCAGCCTGGCTCTCCAGCAGCTTCCCAGACTAACGTCTACCTTGATGCCTTTGGGTACCGTGACAACCAGGCCTTTGACACAATGAGTGTGGACAGTTCTGACTCCATTGAAACCAGCATCTCTGCTTGCTCTCCTGACAATGTCTCCAGGTAAGTGTCGATGGCGCATGTTTTGTGTGTTCACACATGTATTACTGTGGATATTTATAAAAGTAACAGAAACAAAAAAAGCCTGTCATTAGTGTGTATTTCTGATTTTAACTGTGAATTTTGTTTAGCCTGAACATGTCTATGTCAAGTATGTTCTGTTGAACATAACTGCAACTTTCATCACTCCTTTAGAATGATTTGAAATATGAGCTGTGAGAAAACTGACACACTAAGAAAGAATGACAAAAAGGTTGCAATATGACAAGAGATAGACAGAAAATTGAAAACCCAAAAATGTCCCTATGTGTTCATAATAAGAGACACTCTAGAAAGGGGATGGGCAGCAACAAAGAAGGAAAGAGTAGAAAGTGAGTTAATGTAAAAAGTGTGTGGAGAGGTTTCCCGCCTTTCATGGTCCCCCCTAGGATGTATAGAACTGTGTGTCATATGAGTTAAGGGGAACTCTTGATTAGTGTTCCTGAGGTCAGGTTACAGAAGACAGAAAGGGTTAAGACTTGGTTTTAGGGTTAGGGTTAGAATTAAGTTTAGGTTAGGCTTGGGGTTAGGCATTTATCCATGATGGTTGAGTTTAGAGTAAGGGGCTAGGGAATGCATTATGTCAATGAGTGAGGGACAGTGGAACACGTTTTTGTGTGTGTGTGTGTGTGTGTGTGTGTGTGTGTGTGTGTGTGTGTGTGTGTGTGTGTGTGTGTGTTTTCACTGTTCAACCCCCTTAGGTTTAGATGAACTGAGCGAACCAGTTTGAGTATAGAGGTACATTTGGGGGTCCAGCTCCCCATCTGGACTAGAACCATGTGTGCTTGCTTTCTTTCTCTCCTTTTTACAGTTGTTGCATCTGTCTTTTATCTCCCCCTCTCTTGTTTCTCTGAAATGTATAGTCTTGTTTCTGCAGATAGATTTTGCACAGTCCTAAACTATTTGGAGATTGATCTCTCTGCTTTGTAAGTTTTCCTGGAACAGGCTGCCTCCATAATCCTCTATATGACTCCAGTTGGATTGTGTTGTTCTGGTTTACATTGGATTGGAAGATGTGTGGTGGACCCTGGATCAATGCTGGATAAAAAAGCAGTTTAATGATAGAATTAGATATTTTTCTCATCTTCTCAGTAATGTGTCCCATTTTCTAGAGATACAAGTGTTGTAGCAAGATGAATAAAGGTCTTCTCAAGTAATCCATATACTTGAATAGACAGATTTGAACTGGGCTGGTCTACAATGGCTATGAGTGTGATTCCCTCTCATCGACTGAGGTAAGAGAATGGCAAGGGGATGAAAGGAAAAGAAGAAAGGAAGAGTGTTACAATGACGTTGTAACAAGGTTGGATTAATGTTTGTGAGTAATGACAGGAAAACAGGGAATGTTTGATGTAAGATTAGTTGGAGCCTAAATGCAAGTATTAGACTAAGATATGGCATAAAATGCAGTCAAGGGTAATTATTTAATTAAGTCTATCTATTATATTTGTTAAGTTGGATGGCATGCTAATATTCATTTTTGCCCAAGTAGTTTATATAATGACAGTGAATAATGATAAACATTTTAACTACCTGTAAAAGTATTTAACAATAAACAGACTTAAGGTAATTTTCACATCCAAAATCCACTAGTATGGAATTGGTGGTATTCAGTTAAAACTATGGCAGAATGTAGAGTGAGAGCTATGGGGTCGTTTTGACATCAAACAGGAAACAGTTGAAACTGCCTGAAAAAAGCAGAAAAGCATTTTCTTTTCTCCACTTGCTCTTGTCCTTTCATCATCTTTTCATGATCTCCCTCAGAAATCCTTTTTTCTGTTACTTCAGATGTCCTAGTTATATCCTCCCACTCTCTCTTCCTGATAGGTTTAGACTGAGTCTAATGTCTACCATTCATCTTAACAATGTTGTGATATCATCACAGATCAGCATTGGGTATCCTTTTCCTTCTGGATCCAGATAAGAGGGAATTTGTGTGTTTGTGTATATTTGCATGTCAGGGGGAAAGAGAGAAAAGCTGAGCAAGAAAATGAGAGATAGAGAAAAATACTGTTTAACATGACAGAAATAGACACAAATCCCTTCCCTGCGATGTCAGTCGAGAATTTATGTCATGTCTAGACCATCTGCAGTCTGGGAGACCTGAAGCTAGAGCAGGCTTGCTGGTCTAAACTGAACACAAGACAGTGATACAGCAGAGAGTCAGAAAGACTTACGAAGAGATAGAGAGAGGAAAGATAGATGATCTTATCATTAGATTGTCTTGATGTCCAGGCTTCCTTTCCTAATATATTTCGTCTTTGATTCAGCACACACAAAGGCATAATGAGGTAATAATCAGTACTATATGAGAGTTTATACTCACACATCAAGGGTCCTTTTCTTGGCAGCTGCCCTTTTTCATCACATTTTCAATGTATTTCAGGTTTAGCTACATGAAAGTTCATTTGGTGTTTGTTTGGTTGATTGCACAGAAAAAAGTTGTTTCTGCTTTTTTTTCTGATGTCTGTTGTATGTGTTTGTGTCCTGCAGTGCCAGTACATCAAATGTGGCCAAGCTAGAAGAGATGGAGCGTCTGCTGAGAGAGGCTCACGCAGAGAAGAACCGCCTTCTTGCACACAAGGTCACTATGACATAAAATCATAATCACGATTTCATCCTTTGTTGTCACTTTTTAATAGTTTGTTAATGGTAGAGACAGACTAAATATGAAAAAGCCAATATGGATCAGTAGGCTGAGTATTGTTTTCTTGCAAAATGATGTCCCATAATTTCCCTTTGTGATAAATCCTAAACCTAAAGACACAGGGATACTATTTTAACTGGTACAGTTCTTCAGAAATTGCTAAAAAAGGCATACAATTAAATTATTCTCCAGGAGCGAGAGATGGAAATTCGAAAGCAGGTGCTGGAGGAGGAGAGGAGAAGAAGAGAGGAACTGGAGAAAAGGCTACAGGAGGAGAAAAGCAGATGCCAAAAACTTATTGACCGTGAGGTAAAACTGCGAGAGAAACAAAGGGCACAGGTAAGAAAGACAAACAGGACAGGAGCATAAAAGATTTGTGCGCAACTCTCAAGTGTTAACAGTATCAACAGTAAGAGATTTGTCATGCTATACTTTTTACCCAAAGATAATTTGGAACTTGATAACATTTTTGCTTTTATTATAAAGCATTCCATTTGTTTCTGTAGCTAACTTCTGTACATTTCATGCATATTTCCCTCTTTCTGTATAGTTTCAATCATGTCCATGCTGACAGTTCTTAGTATAAGCTTCATCCATCATCTTTTGCCTGGATCATCAACTGCTTGCAACAGACGAAATAATCTTACACTTTAATCTGTCTTTACATATTGTATACAGCTGCATGACTTGGATGAATTATATGAACACAAAAGAGATTGTAAATACATCATTGACATTACTTGAAAATACATCATTGTCATTACTTGAACTAATAGCCTCTCTTTATCAATGACCCTATTCACTCTTCCATCCAGTCTCGGCCATTAACTCGGTACTTGCCAGTGAGAAAGGATGATTTTGACTTGCGGGCTCACATTGAGTCGGCTGGCCACAGCACGGACACATGCTTCCACTTGTCCATCTCTGAAAAGACCTGTCGAGGCTACTTGGTCAAGATGGGAGGCAAAATCAAAACCTGGAAGAAACGCTGGTTTGTCTTTGACCGCAACCGACGCACACTCTCCTACTATGCAGGTAGGACAGAAGTTGCATGTACACTTTATAAGTGCTATACGAAGGAAATTGGACTTGCCTTTGTATAGCACCAGTTTCTAGCACTTAGAAATACCATGACCTGGAGGACTGAGAATCTTCACATGCACGCACATTTGCAAGGCACAATTGTACAGATACAAATATACAGAAAAAAGAGAATATATTTACAGAGCATCCATGTACATAGAGGCACACACAAACAATTAAATGGATAAAATTGCCATTTTCATTGCCAAAATGAAATCTCTCACTTACAAAAGGTATTCAGACCTTTAATTCAGTACTTTGTAGAGACCGTTTTGACACTAATTACAGCTTTGAGTGTTTTTGGGTACAACTACAAGGTTTGCACACCTGCACTTGGTCATGTTATCCCATTCTTCCTGGCAGATCCTCTCAGGCCTTGTCAGATTGGATGGGAAGTGTCTTTGAGCTGCCATCTTCAGGTCTCTCCACAAATGTTCTGTTAAGTTTAAGTCTGGGCTTTGGCTGGGCCACTCAAGGACAGTCAGAGACTTGTCCCAAGCCACTCCAAAGTTGTTTTGGCTGTATGCTTCGGGTCACTGTCAAGCTGAAAGGTGAACTGTTGACTCAATCTCAGGTTGCATGCACTCTGGAGCAGGTTTTCTTCAAGGACTTCTCTGTATTTGGCTGCATTCGTCCTTCCCTCACTATTGACCAACCTCCTTGTCCGTGCCACTGGGAAGCATCCTCATAGCTTGATGCTCCCACCACTTTGTTAGAGTGACCGTTGGGTTGTTGGTCACCTCCCTGACCAAGGTCCTTCTTGCCCAGTTAGTTTGTTTGGCCAAAAAACTTCATGGACAGACTTGGTGGTTCCAAACGTCTTCCAAAACGTTAAGTGTGAAACGTATTTCACACTTATTTTTTGGCTACTGTGGAACACTCAAAGCTTTAGAAATTGTTTTTAAGCCTTGCTCTGATCTATGCCCAGCCACAATTTTACCGCAGAGGTCTACGGAGAGTTCCTTAGACTTCATGCCTTGGTTTTTGCTCTGACATGCAGTGTGAATTGTGGGAGCTTTATATACATAGCTGTGTGCTCCAAACTATGACCAATCAATTCAGTTTGCCACAGGTGCACTCCAATCAAGCTTTAGACAAATCTTAAGGACAATTAAAGCAAACAGGATCCACCTGACCAAAGGTCTGAATACTAAATACTTTTGTAAAAAAGATGTTTCATTTTTTGATTTTTAATAAATTTACAAAAATAAAAAAAACTTTCACGTTGTCATTATGGGTTATTGAGTGTAGACTGATGGGCAAAAATGGCAGTTGTATCCATTTAAAATTAAATCTACAGCACAGTAATGTGAAGGGGTTTGAATACTAGCTGAAGCCACTAAGTTGAGTGTAATTATAGCAATTGTTCACATGCATTTTGTATTTCCTAAATTTTACATACATTTAAAATATAAATAAAACTGAGCATACTATATTTACACATAATTATATTCATACATTTCATTTGTATGTTATATCTACTGTTATATCTACTGTAGATAAGCATGAAGTCAAGCTGAAAGGAGTCATCTACTTTCAAGCTATTGAAGAAGTTTATTATGATCACCTGAAAAATGCACATAAGGTATGTGTTTACATCCTCTGTATATACTGTATGTTACTACAAAAGTGATGGATGCAAATAACTCTTGAAAAGTATGATTTATTATTTTACTTTAATATCCCTACTTGTAAATTCTTCTCTCCCTCTTTTTCTCTCCCACTCAAATTTCTTCATTCCATATCTTGCCCTGTTTTTCTTGTCTTCCTTTTATTCTTGTTTCATCCTACTATACATCATCACTTTCTTCTCCCTTTCTTTTCTCTCATCCTCATCTCCCCTTCCTTCTCTCCTTCAGAGTCCAAACCCCTCCCTGACCTTCAGTGTTAAGACTCATGACAGGGTCTACTACATGGTTGCTCCCTCTCCTGAGGCCATGAGGATCTGGATGGATGTAATCGTCACAGGTGCTGAGGGATACACCCATTTCATGGTGTAGTGAAGAGGTTATAGCAGCATGATATGCCAACATGCTATGGCTCTTTGTGGCTTTAGTTTTCTATTTCTTTTTTTCCTTGGACTTTAAGTGTCTGGATGGATATTGTGGGTATTTATGCTGAAGAATGAAGACAGTTTCAATTGTGTTGAGACAGCTGCCTTGAGTTACTCGAGATAATTTTGTAACATTTAATCTGCATCATTGGATGGGCAGGGTTTAAAATTGTATGCAGAGAATTAATGTGAAAATTGAGGGCAGATATAAGATAATAATTTTAACATTTTTAGTCAATCATGCTCAGTCCAAAAAAAAGTAATGATGTTCAGGAGATTTGCACTAGTGCTATGGTGATTTACAGTGCCTTGCAGTGGGCTCAGGTATAACTTAAGGAATGTTTTAAAAATATTGACCTGATTTACGATTATATTGGCTTATTATAACCCATTTTCTTCAGAAAAGAGCACTCTGTGACTCAGTAGTTCTCTTTTAGCCAGTTGGAGCTCTTTATTATGTCCATATCAACATCTCGTTATTAACATCAATTAGTAATACATAATAGTGAATCAATAGCTGTGTTTATAGCTGTGTTTAAGTGGCAAAAAAAAAAAACCCTGAACAATTTTAATATGTCATGGAAGAACTAAATTTTGTGATCAGTTTAATCGATATTTGGTAATTTCAGGTGTGTTGTGATCATTTTTATTCCATTTCACATGTACAAAATAAATAATGCATATTAATTTAGTAAAGGTAGTTGAGAAAATTGAATTTAACTTTTTTTTATCTTAGTTTAATTTCATGCATCATTACTGTGGAATTATCAGATCTTAACTGTTTGCATGTGTGTATGCATTCATTATATGATTATATGTGAATTTATATATATACAGTATATGTTAATGAAATTTCCGTTTTATGTGTACACTTTATGTACATGTCTATTTACTTTGAGCTTCTAATGAAGTTCCAAGTTGCTGTTCTTACATGCTGAATGACACTAATAATCCAAGCCACCTCAGATTTAAATTGGGGTATAGTTATAAACTCAAAATGGTGATTCTTAGTCATTTTTAAAATGGATTGTTGTGCTGGCTTTACAATAGTGTCACCAAAGGCTCAGAAATGAAGCTGAAACAACTGTTAAAACTTAGTTAGTGTCAGGCAAATGACTCATTTTTCCATATAAGGAGTTAAAAAAAGGTAGATGAATAGTGACTTTTAATAAGGCACAGAATTTTGATGTTTGTACATTTTGTTTGTTATTTTGTGGTTTGTTTTAAAACAGTTATGAAGTTAATGATCTGTTATCATCTAAAGATGCCTGTTTGTGCCATTTTATTATCATATTTTGTGTGACATGCTTTTTGACATGCGTATTATCTATATTTTACAGCTACATGTGTCCATATACTAAATTCCAAAAACAAATGTTGAAATAATGTCCTGTATATGTATGCATATATATATATATTATATGTATATATATGTGTGTGTGTATATATGTGTGTATATATATGTGTATATATATATATGTATGTATGTATATGTGTATATATATATATATGTATGTATATGTATATATGTATGTATATGTATGTGTGTATACGTATGTATGTGTATGTGTGTGTGTGTGTATATATATGTATATGTGTGTATATATGTATTTGTGGTTTCTTTGCTTCGACTTCTCTTTGTTAAGTACAAGAAGATCAAAATTACATCTGTTTTTACATAACATAACGAGCACATGGTTTTTTTCCACCAACTATAGGAGCTGTTACCATGGAAGCTTCCATGAGCTTAATTTTTCCTTTTTTAATAATTATTTTTTATGGTGATTATACTATATTTATGTTAATACCAGTGTATATATCTTTTGTATTTCCATATGAATAATAAAAATGTTTTACTTTTCATATTATCCATGTGGTAGGAAGTCGCTGTCAGAGCATGCTGTCTTCCTATATCCCAAAATAAACAATGCCACTTTAGCTGGGATGAAACTATGGCTGTGAAAACATTGTGTCATATACAAATCTCCAGTGCTACTATGTGGGTGGCTGTTTAATTTTACCTAGTGGGACTAATGTGAAACCATGTCTTCAACTCCAGATGACAGTCAACTGTGCACATTAACCAATGAATAATACCACTATAAATTTCACTTAACAAGGCACTGCTGCCACTGATGTGTGAGACTTGTAGTGGCTGCTTAAGTTAATAATTTGAAACCCCTTTTGGTTGTACTGAGTAGCTTAGGTTTTACCCATAATGCATTCTGAGTGCAAAATAAATCAGACAGGCCATTAAATTGGCGAGGAAGTGCTGTTTGTTGCAGCTTTTGTCAGAAGAACCAGTACACCCACAAGTCGTTTGAGTCAGCCATCGAGAATTTCAGGGATAACTATTTACAAACACCCATAAATAACTTTGTATGTCAACAGGGTCCTTTTTATATCCTGTGATTGGCTGATGAGAGGGCACTGGGATTTGAAAAGAATATTACACTCGCTCAGAGTGCGCCTGTTTCTGCTCCTTCTCTAACTAACTGTCAGCCTCAACAAACTTTTTTTATATCGTTAGACTTTATGCAAAATGTCTGTATTCAATATACTTTGAATCAGTTAGCTGACTATTGATTGTGCAGGGCAACTTCTCACTTTAAAAGTTAATATTTGGGTTTAAAAAGTCTTATCTTACCCTAATAAGCTGTGAACCCAAATAGACACAGACTTTAAACATATTACAGTCCACAATTTGATTTGACAGGCAGTGAGCTCCATCCTTCGACATATGCATGCTGTGAGAAAAGGAGTTCATGACAAGAAAAAAGAAACGTTCTTCCTGGTTGCTACATCAGCCATGTTATTGAGGCTGAGACCTCTATTAAGATGTAGCACCTGTTAATTTTTCTGGGCCTTGTATAGTGTCCAGATGGGTTTTTTTTTTTTTTTTTATTCAGAGAGGGAAGTTTTGCTGTATCCATACCAAACAATACAAAATGATGCAGCTACTTCAGCAAATGCATCACAAGTGCCCCACTTCTGAGCCGTTACTTTTTGGATATATCAATTATAACTATAAATTTATAGGACAAATGAATTTAAATTTATGTGATGCTTAATTACAGTGTTTTTATTTTGAATCTTAGACATTAAACCAAAAGTTTTATTTTTTAATAATAAAAAATACATTGATTTTGGTTTAGAGTGTAAATTAACATTAAAATTAAAAAGAAAATCACAATCAGAAAAACTTAAAAGATTCCCGAAGGGAAATTGCTTTGTTACAACTGCACAAAACACAGTTAGGAAAGAGGAAGTAATAAGTTAAAAAGTAAAACCTACTATAAATATTAATAATAATAAATACACAGTAAAGGAATAGAAAAATGAACAAATGCAAATGTGCAAAAATTAATGCAAGTTTGAATCTCCAGGCCTCTTAGCATTAGCATACAACAGGTCCAGGGTCCTGTCCTGAAAGTGGGGAGCATCTTGTCCAGCTGAAGTCCCCAGAGAAAGCAGTGGGTTGCAGAGTATAGATTCTCACAGTAACAGAGTGGATGACATCACATTTGCTTGCCAGGTTGTGGCAGTGGATGTAAACAACCAAGATGGTGTGTGAGAAATCCCTGGGAATGTAGTATGTACGTAGCCCCACGACTAACAGTTCAGTGTCTGGGCTGCAGAAATGTTCCTACTATCCACCTGAACCTTCTGAAAGGCCATTGATGGTAGCGATGAGATGTGAAGTATCTTCCTTTAGCCATGTCTCTGTCAAACACATATCACTACACTCCTGGAAGTCCCTCCGATTACTCACTAGGGCCAATAGCTTGTCTATCTTATTGTCCAACGATCTCATGTTACCATGATGATAGATGAGAGATACAGCTTATATCTCCTCTTCACTGTCAGTCTCACTAGTCTGGACCCAGCTCTCTTCCCTCATCACTTCATTCTTCCTCTGCATCCTCTGTGTGTCCTCCTGTTGATTTCTGCGGGGATATCTGTTTCTCTGGTCGCCATGCCAGCTGCCTTCAGTGCGATCAGCTGGTCCCTAGTGTTAACAATGCAACCCTGTAGTTGCTGTGCAACGGTAGTGTTGTGGGAATGTGGGACCCTCACCAGGGCCAGATAGGCTTGGGCCCTCCACCACACAGTTTTACAATTAAATCAACTTAGTACTCAATTAACTACAGTTCACTGGGTCTGATGTATTAGATTTATTGTATTTAGACAAACAGTATATAATAAATGAGGTGGTCCTTGGAGCATCTCAACAGAAATCGAAGACATTCATATTTATACTTTTTCATCTGTCCTGCTCTCTGTGGAGCTTAGTCTGATCCCTCCGTTGTTCCAGTTGTTCCTCACTCAGAGGGAAGTTTAATAGCAGACCTGAGCACAGCTTGGAAAACATCTTCCTGTTTGGTGGGGAGTGGGTTAAAGCCACTCTGTGCTCCTATCCCTATCAATGTATTTGAAAGTGATAATTGCTATGTATATAAACTAATTATAACTATACCAGGTGTTAAGAAACCTCTTCCACTTTTAAGAAACTGGGCAGTAAAGTCTTATCAACTGTGGTGAATTCAAGTAACAATAGAATTTTAGGGTAAGGATAACTGGGACGTCTTTCCTCATTACCCCGTCACACTAATAATGCTAAATGCTGTTCTTGGTTAACGTAATTCTCAGAAAGCTAGTAAAAACCAACAAAAGATACAGGTGTTGGGTCCAGACCCAGCACATAAAAATCAAATCAACATAATTGATGTTCATAGACACATGTGGGACTGGGGAGCTTCATCCTGTCAGGGGCTTGACTGGATGAGACCACTTCAGTGTTTAAGGACACCATCCTTTATCTTCTTTCTTCCACCCAGATGCTTTATACATCGTAGAGAGTAATCACTGTGGAGAGGTTACAATCACATATGATGCACATTGACATGGATCAGCTCTTCCAACTGATCTCTTTCAACGTAGGAGCTGTTTCAACCTGTCCTGCAGTGTTGATAACATATTGTCCTACTCTTTGTCCTCTGCCCAGTTGGGAAGACTTTCCAATTTATCTTCTAATGCAGGTGACATGCTCCTCCAAACAACACTATTTCCCACCAGTTTTTAGTTACTGTTAATTATTTCCATAACAATGCTACTCTCATTGTCATACGGTGTAAAATTTAGTTCAGTTGGTAGCACAGATATTGGAAGACTATTTGCTTTTTCAGGAGATATCTCACATCCTGTACTGTAGCTTGTGGTTGATCAGGCTGGGTGTGTATAAATGCTATGAAATCTTTTTGTACCACCCCTCGTTACAAATGCTTTTTTACAGGTGGGGATGGCTATGTGGGGATCTCTTGTCCATTGTCCAAACTTGTCCATTGTCCAAATTTTTCTCTCAGGAAAACAATTTCTGGTAAATGTGTTGTTCTGAATTCTACAGGCCATTCTTGGTTAATTTCTGGTATGATTTCCATGACCTCGATCAAGTCAAATATTACCAATTTTATATCTTTTTACTATACATAATTCTATCCATCACTTCATACACATTTATCTCTTTACTACCCATTATTTCATGGACATGCTTCGTATTCATCCGCCAATCATTTATCAATTTCATTTCCATTTCGCAGATATCCGTGTCTGTGTTGTCATTTTCTGCTTCAGTTCGGGGGCTTACAGGAAATTATCCAGTCAACGTAGCTGTAGATAATTCGCCCATCTACTGTTTCTTACTGCCGATTGAGCTGCACCTACAGCTCCCCAAAATGGTAAAGCTGCTGCAAGCTGATCAGATACCAACCAGCCTTCTGATATAGCTTTATGTTCATCTGGTATGCCAAAAGGTTCCCGATTCCATGTTATATACACACTCTTATCTTCCCTCCATGTTGTCAACAAGCTTCTCTTTGTTCTGTTCAGTACTTTAGGAAAAGTAACTACTGTCGAACGCCCTGTTAGCATGATGGTTGTCATATGCCCGTCCAATCACTTTCTAACATCTTCCTGACTATCCTATCCTTTCCACATTACCAGAACTCATCTTTCACTAAGAGTATTCTGGTATCCAAATCTCATATATCACACTTGCATCACCCTCATAAGCTACAAGTCTCACACATATTTCCCATTCTCAACTATTTGCTGACACCTAATGTTTGCTTTGTCTGTGGTGTAGCACATCTTTTTACCAACTAATTCATTTATGTAACACCTAATTGGAGCCTGTGGGCCCAACGCTATCTCCTTTCTAGAATTATCTTCAAATGGATCTTCAAACCCCAATGCAGAATGGAAACATAGTATCATCAGATATCTGCACTGTTCTTGGCACAAGGTGTCTCCCTCCTCTATTGCTTCATCAAACATCTCTTGACAAACTTGATCCTGTCTCATCTTTGCCTGTGTCTGGTGTCCTTCTGCCATGAGTAACATACCATTTGCAAAGTACAGTCTTCCTCCCTCCCAACAAGCCTTTGTAAATGTGATGTGTTTTACCTTCTCCATATTGTAGCATGTTACACGTGTCATCACTCAATTGTTTAACTGAATTTTATAACCACTGGTAGAACATATTTGTTTACCATCGTGATGTCCGTAACTTACCCATTACCACCAACTGGTCGGTCTGTGCCTTAACCCAAGCTTTCCTTGTGTCTCGCTTTGCTTTTGGCTGTACCTCTGGCCACAATGAGATCATATGCTGTGCTCTTCCCTTGGTCATAACTCTTTCTGACTCAACATTTATACATTGATCACTCAAACATCAGATTTTTACAGTTACCTGTCCTTCACCACGGCATCTCTTGTTCATTTGCAGACCTTGTATGGTAGAGCCATGTGGTATTTTAACCACTATGCGATCATGAGTAAATAGTTTGGGGTAGCCTGAAACTCATGTCCTCCCAGAGGCAGTCTTCCTTGTGAGGCAGCCATCACACCCACCGCTAAAGCACAGTTAGCTGTCTGCTGGGGTCCTTTAGCTTGGATTGTTTTTAAAGCAACAGGTGACACAAGGTTCTGTACCTGTTGCCCTTGAACGACAGGACATAATTCAGCCAATAGCATCAGAATTCCAATTACCACACCCCATGGTCCCTTCAATGTTTTCCTTCTTTCTCTAACTTTCATCTGCTTCCTCACTCCTCCCACTCTCAGGAGCTGCTCCTTCCTCTCCTTGATGCTCAGCTGTTCTCTGTAGATCATTTCTCACCTGTTCCTGTGTTTTTCCTGGTTATTCTGCTCTGCAGCAGTGGTTAAGGTGATACCAAACAGTTTTACCTTCAACTTTGAGTGCAGTTGGAGGAGTAGAACCACCTAGTATGGTCCTTCACGTCTTGGCTTGTCCCACCTTCTTTTGAACACCTTGATGTACACCCACTCTCCAGGATTTATCTTGCGCAGCTCTTCAGGAATGTCACTTGTTCTTCCTTCCGGCACCCTTAACTTGTTGAAATATTGCTTTTTGTATTGCAGTTAGATGCCGCACATAACCAGATAGCTCTCTTTCAAGCTGCTCAAGCGGAGGTCCATTATATGGGCCTCTGGGATATAGCACAGGCATGGGTCGACCCATTAGCATTTCATGCGGGGTTAGATGCGTGCTTCTGTTAGTTTGCATTCTCATACTCATTAATGCCAAAGGTAATGCTTCCACCCAATTAATACTGCCATCTGCACATATTTTGGCTAGTTTTGCTTTCAAACTGCCATTAGCCCTCTCCACTATTCCCTGTGATTTTGGATGATACACACATCCAAACCTTCGCCTAACTTCCAGTGCCTTAGTCACAGTCTTCATCAGACCAGCTACAAAATGTGGTCCATTATCTGAGCTGGAATCCCAAACCTAGGAAACACTTCCTTGCACAAAAATTTAGCCATTGATTTAGCATTGGGACTGCTTGTCAGTATTGCCTCTATCCATCTGCTGAATCTATCCACAACCACTAACATATATCTTTTACCTTGCACTCTTTAAATTATGTCCACATAATCTATCATCAGTTGTCTTTTGGGGGCATTTGACAATTGTTACTTCTTTGGGTGAGTGTATAGCCTAAAACAACTGAGAGATTGCTTCCCCATGTCTAATGGGCATGCTGTTTGCTCTTTGAAACCCCCTTTGCTTCCAGATGTTACCGTAAACATGATACACTCTATATGCATAGGCTGAGTCATTGTAAATGTTGGCACATTTCCCAGCTGCCAAATGACAGGCTGCTGTCAAAGCTTTAATTTCTGCTAACTGGGCAGAACACGGCTGATAGATCATCATTCTCTGGACTTCAGAGAATGTTATGCCAAGTCATTGAACTGAGTGATGACATATCCTGCATGATTTCCTTTTTCATCTGTGAAGTTTGACCCATCTACAAACAGTGTGAGATCTGCTGCAATTGGTTGATTGTGTAGGTCTTCACAGGCTGTAAGAAAAACATCAGCGTTATGTATACATTCATGTGGTGTGCCATCTACTGGCAAAACCATTCTAGTGGCTGGATTAACTGCAGTGCATCTTTGGATGTTGAGATCAGGTGCTGACAGAATGATCTCATAGCCAGTTTTTCTGGCTTTAAAACAAACTGTGGGCTTGTTAACAACGCATGTAATTGACAGGACTTGTACAGTGTGGATGTCCCATTGTCAAAGTGGAGGCCTTTTGATACGCAAATGCTGCTGCTGCTAATCCCTGATAACAGGGTGGCAGTCCTTGCTTCACTCTATCTATCTTAGTACTGTAGTAAGCTAATGGCTGTTTCCCTGTTGGTGTGTCTTGCATAAACACTACACTAGCAAAGCCTGTTCACTCTGCAACATATAGGTGAAAGGGTTTGCTGTAATCTAGATTCCCAAGTGCCAGAGCTGTCTGCATCTCACTTTTCAGCACTTGGAAAGCCTCTTCTACCTCCTTAGTCCTCTGTATGGGGGCAGCATTGTTTGTCTGACCTGCTGCTCTGATTAATGCCCTTAAAGGTGATGTCTTTAATGCATAGTCACAAATCCATGGCCTACTGTAACCTGCCATTCCCAGAAAAGAGAGCATTTGTCAATAGTGGGCTTAATTCCTTCCACTGCCTGCTGCTTGAGAGGGTATTGTCTCTGATATGGTAATCTGACTCCCTGCTTTAATTTGGTCTGCACTGGCTTTGCTGACTTAATAAGTCCTACATCAGTTTTATGTTTTGGGCACAGTCTGGTACCTCATAATGCTACCTGTTCTGTTGTGAGAGGCATCTGTGTTGGTCTGTGTTGGTACTCTTTCATCCAACAAAACCCTTCCTGCATCATCATGTGTGTTAAATGATATCCTAACAAACTGCTTATCGGGAGAGAGGTGAATGTATTTGTTTATTGTTGGAATGCATTCTTGCACCTGTAGGGATGTTTTTACCATTGGTCCTAGTTCATGTGATTCATGACCTTCTGCCATCAGCAGTGTCACGTGTAGAGTGGAATGTTGAACTTGAAACCATTCTTGCAAAAGCGGTGGCAGTGTTACTGCAGATGCTGCTCCTTGTGGCCCTATGTAGATGCTCTGACATGTGACTTGATGTTGGTGTCTATTAATTTTCTCATTCCAGCTTGTTTCATAATCTGTATGTGTTTGATTTTCATCAAACATCAGAGGAGAATGCAGTGGCAATCGTGGTTCAATGATTTTGTCCATTTGAGCTCTTACCCATGGCTCCCATATCTTCCATAGATGCTGCAGCGTTGAATTCTGAGAAATCAACCGTAGCCAATACACCAGGGGTTGCAGTAGCTTGGTTTCTTGCTGCATCCTTGCTGGCATCATTCTGTGTGCTGGATCCCCTGGAAACAGACCATCTGGTGTGCACATAATGCTAGGTTTTAACGGACATACTATGTCTCTACCTAGCAAATTGATGGGAGTGTGGGCTGAGTAGACCAGAGATGCAACTATAGTTTTGTCAGCAGTTCGCATTGGAACAGGCTGTGTAAGGGGTATTACCTGTAGTTTCCCAGAGAAGCCTACTGTTTTAACATATAACCTGGAGAGGGGAAGGTTAGAGCCTTTCTTCCCAATGCATGAGTATGTTGCACCTGTATCCACCATAAACTGATGTTCCTGTTTATTGATGGTTACTGGTATGGTGGGTTCATCTTGTGGTTTTGTTGAAAGAATTTATGAAATTGCTTCCCCCTCAGGCTTCTCTAGGCACCACTATTGCTGCAAGTTTGCAACTGGTCCTCTCCAAGGATTAATTGGACAGTCCCTTCTCCTGTGTCCAGCTTGATTGCATCCCCAGCAGACATCATCATTTTCTTGATTGGCACTTTGCAGTTGATGGGTTGGATCTTATGGCTGCTGTAATGGCTGTCCTTTCCAACCTCCTCAATGGGGTGGTGCACCCTTGTGCACTGGCCTTCTTCGTCGGAAGTGGTGGAGCAGATGTGGCTAGTGAAGTTGGCTGAATCACTAAAGCTGATATTTCCCCTTGTGGTGTAGCTGTCACTACTGAAGCTTGTATTTTTTCTTTTAATTTTTCTTTGTCTTTCTTACATTTTGTCAATTCTCCCAGCTGCAACTGTGAGTTAACTGGTCATCTGCCAATTTTGCTCCTCTGCATCTCTCTTATCCTTCCTGTATTGCTCAACATGAGAACATTGGCCACTCCATCTTCATTAACCCTACCACACTGTCCAGGTCCATTTACTGTTTGAACCAATCCTGCTTTAGTGAAAACATCCTTTGTTGGATGTTACCTGCCACGTGCATCAGTAAGGCTTTAATGTCTCCCAATGCCAGTCTTGTGCCAACTTTACTCTCCTCCAGGGTTGTAATCCACTTTCCTGCCCCTTCTGCCAGGTCTGGCAGTCTCCCTGATAGCCCTACCATATCCATAAATGTCCATGGTACATATTGTGGCTGACTTTTCCGCTGCATAATCTTATTCTATTATGTTTCATTCTCTGCTCAATGTCTCTCAGCTCTGCTTCCGTTCTATCCAGGTCTATCTGAGATTCATGTATTAACCTTTCCATTGCCTCATCACTTTTCTGCTTTCTACTTTTTGCTTGTTCTTCACTATCAATTCACAACTGACCATGCACCAGTCTTGATACTCTTTTTGCATAAGAATTAGTTTCTACATCCTCCTCTTCTTCACTTCTTCATTGACATCCATAGGTGTTGATATCTGACACTGTTGGCGTCTGTTAGTTCCCTATCATCACTTTCCATACTCACACTGTCACTATCCTCCTTACTCTCAAATGTGATTTGTTTGCATGACGTATGTGGGTTTCTGGCCTGCTTTCTTGTTTCCCTCTATAATGCTTTATGATAATCTTCCCTGTCTATTTTGGTCTCTGAATTCTCCCCTATTTGTTGAGCCTCCTCCCACAACCTAGTATATCTCATGGTTTGTGTGGTTTGTGTTGATTCACTCCTTCAGTAACTTGTGAAATGAACTCTTCTGCCTTCATTGTCATTTTTATTAACACTTCCACTTGTCCCTCCATAATTATAGGGTCCTCTCTATTCCCTTCATTAAGTTCATGTACTAGAAATTGCCCTGCTTTTTTTTTTTTTTTCACTTGGATAAGATGGTATGCTTGGATAGAGTGGTGGATAGGATGGTAGATCTGGTATAGGCCCTAACCGTTCTTCCTTTTCCTTTTTTTCTGTGTTTTCTTGTTTCTTTTCTTGCTCACCTGGAGGCATTTTCAGAGCTTTAATTGCACATCTCTAACGCTCACCCTCTTGCTTAAACCATCCTAAAATCTCTCTCTCATCCTTTTGCTTGCACGCTTATGTAATATTTAATATGTGTTTCCACCTCTACACACGAGCCAGGATCAAAAGTGCCCTCTTTTAGCCAGAGCTGACCTCCAGTTCTCTTATTCCACTTTTTCATGCATTTTTGTATCTGTTTTTCATGGCCTGGACGGTGTTTTATTATCAGTTTCACTGGAGTGATTACTCCCTCATCTGCTGTCCTTGAACTCATGTATCCCTGTCTCACACCACCTGATGCTAACCTTGGTATCTCTGGCTCTTCATCTGACGCTCTTGTCCTAATTAATACTATTGTTTTCCCTACTGTCACACCAGATTTATATTTTCTCTTATAATCTAACTCCAAGGTCAAGCGCTCTGTTCAGTTGCTTACTTTATGTCTAATTATATCTCCCCACCCACCTATTTCCCACTAAAAACTCTCCTTGGATTGATAGAAATTTGCAATCTAGGATTGATTAATGGTCTTTCCTTGTATGGCAAATCCCTCTGGCACATTCAAAAAAGGATTCATTTGGAGAACTGCAACCTCCTCTGGCTCCTGGCAGAGAAACTCTGACAATGGTCTCAATGTGTTTGCTGTCCACAGCTGCTGTAAAACCTGCACCCACACTATATTTGGAAATTCTGCCTGCACCTGTTCCAAATTAATCCACTTTGTTAGATTCCAAAGTTTCATGTTAATTAATCTTTCATTCTTATAACACCCAACACCCTCTGAATTTATGTGTGTTTGTACCAAAAATGTGTTCTAATTCCTTGTGTTTCTATATCCTCTATAGATTCTAATGTCCATCTATATATGGCTATCCACATTCCCAACAACAGCAACTGCAAGAATAGATAAAATTTATGCCCAGGGAAGTCTATTGTTAAATCTTTATCTCTTCTCTTTCAAGTGCCCATGCCACTTGTGTGGAGACAAATGATAATAGAAATACTTTCTTCTACAATGTGGGCAGTCGGGGCCTGTCCAGCGTACCACACACTTTGTATAAATATCTGTTCTAAATGACTTGAATGGGGCTTGTGGAATATTAATTGTATCAAATGAAAACTTATTGGGATATCCCAGCTTTAGCAAGGTCACCTCCTTGGCAGCTACTCTCCGGTGTGTGTGCCAAATATAATAACTCCCCACACAAACACTGATGACCTCTATGGTTCTGTTACGCTTCAACTTGTCTCTACTTTTGCCTTTCTGTGTTTTTTCCAATTCTCCCTCAAACTCCAATCCCTACCCAATTAGTTAAATACTTTTCTTTAGGCTGCATTGTAATCTCTGTTCTATTGCTATAAATTCTAGCTTGTGCCTTGTGCCACTCTCCTTATTCAAACTTCCAGTTTTAAGCTGAATTAACCCATAAGATTCCCTTTCCATGCACACAATTAACTTACGTAGAAAGACACGCATGTAGAGAGGGAAAAGTGCGAAACAAAACCTCATCTCTGAGTAAAAGTGTAAATATAGGTGAATATCTTACAGCAACATGTCTAATAACTAAATAGCCACATCTCATACAATTGTCAATTTTCTCTAATTTAAATGGTGACGTCCATTAATCTCCAGTATCCAAGTATACAGTACTTCGTTCTTCCACCACCAGAATGTCAAAATATTCTTTTAAATGCTCCCAGAATAATTGCCTGGACCAGGGCCCAAAATGGGATACTCTTTATAAGATCAGTGACTTTACCACTACGAATCACTTGTTATTTACAGATTTTCTTTCTTTTATGCAACTATTTACCTATTTCTATAAAGTACACTATTCACTACTATTTCTCTATCCAGTGCTACATTCAAATCCTGCTACAGTCTTACTTCACCCTGCCCTGTTTGTAGCAGTATCCCAGACTCTGCTGGATTCTGCCCTACACAGCAGTATTGCAGTTTCTGGCCAGTGTTGCTGTCCTGTAAGCCCCTTAGCGACTCTTTATTTCTCTTTATAACCTCCTGCCAATCCAGCCCTTCCCTTCACTGTAAATCCACAGAAACAGTCTGTACATTCACAGGATGAGAAGTGGTGTCCCTGGAAGCTATGCCAGCTGAACCCTCTTGGGTTTTTACTCTTTTGCCTACGTGTGCAGACCATATCCTGATACACTTCCTCAACACAGAATAGGCAGTATCCATAGGATTTCACTCACACTAAAGATATCCTAAAAGATATCCTTATTTTCGCTCATTTCCTCCCAACAACGCTAATTAAATCAATCCTCCAGCAAACACAACACAGACAACAAACTGCCACCCTATCGCATTAAGCATCCACTCAGCCATGGTATCTTCCATACATACATGCAAAAGTAAGCCTTCATTCATGGACAAAAATTTTCAACAGAGCCTTACTTTTTAGAAATTTTAGGTTCTTTAGAGGAGAGGCTGGGTTGCTTTAGCCCTGGGCGGATGCACAATGTGGTCAGACACAATCAGTATTTTTTGCAGATTCATAATGTGCTGTGCTTACCTTCTTTTTGCGGGCGCTGAGTGAGCTGAGCATCAGCAGGTCCGTCCAAGCGTCCAGCTACCCTGCACCCTCTATCCTGGCTGGCTCGCCAATTCAGCTGTCATGGGAATGAGGGACCCTCACCAGGGCCAGATTGGCTTGGGCCCTCCACCACACAGTTTTACAATTAAATCAACTTAGTAATCAATTAACTACAATTCACTGGGTCTGATGTATTAGATTTATTGTATTTAGACAAACAGTATACAATAAACCGAGGTGGTCCCAGGAGCATCTCAACAGAAATCGAAGACATTCATATTTATACTTTTTCATCTGTCTTGCCCTATGTGGAGCTTACAGTCTGATCCCTCCTGTGTTCAGGTGCTTCTTTTTTTTATTTTTGGGTACTTTGCTTGGCCTAATGTAAAATCTTTCCCATTCTTGCTAAAAAAAACAAACAAAAAAAAAAACAGTAGGTGCATGAAATCAAAAACAATGGTGTAATGTCCACATCACCTGATTAAATAAAAAAATGATTCAATTCACTATTTGATTGATGTTAAATGCTTATATTGATTACTACTTGAACAGTTAATTATTTCCTATAGTAGCGTAGCCGAATGATAGCATTCTAAAAAGGTAGCTGAATGAAAAAAGTCATTTCATGGTGAAACAAACAGACCACAACTCTCTCCACTAGCACGTTTAGAGAACTTTTAAAGAATATGCAAAAAGGTTCTGGGCCCATAAGAGAGATCAACTAAACAGAACTAGACTCAGGCAATGCTAGCTTAGCAAAACATGAATGTAACTGAACAGATAAAACTGACTTGACAAAGACAAGCTGACCTAACAAAACACAAAAACGGACCATATATGCTGGTTCATCAGACCATTTTGAAACAAAGGGTTTACACAAAGATATACACTACCAACTTAACTATGAATACAACACAACATGACAGTTAGTCTGTAAATTTAAATAATCTACAGACTAACCCAAAAGTATCAGAAAAACCTAATAGTCTAAAAAAATAGAATCTGTAAACTAAAAAATACATTTTTACATGAAGCAAAAGCTATGTATCATCATTTCTGTTTACTGATGTGCAATGTGGATGTGCATGAGGTCAAAAGGTCAACAGAAACTAAATGAAGAGTAAATGAACCATTAGGTGTAAATCAAAAAAAAAAAAAAAAGCTAAGGTGTGTGAGTGCAGGAGAGTTACTGACATTTAAATCAGTTTTGTGGCTGTAGGTCCATATAGAATCAGTAAGTATACAACACTTTTAATAAGTTAATGCACAGCAGCAGAAAGAAACCAACAAGTTTCAGCCCTAGGCTCACTTCAGCGTTACTGAGACAAGAGGGTGTGACCCTTATTAAATAGCAGCCAGAGATCTGCCGGTGATAAATAACCAACTAATACAAATCATCAAAACAACAACATCATAAGACAAATATAAATAGGAAAAACAGTAGCAATAAAAATAACAATAAGTTATAACAAAAAATATATTATGCTATTGTCACAACAAGATAAGTGACCAATAGATCTACATATTAAAAATAAAAAATACATATATGTACATATGTAAACACATCATATGCAGAACCTCCATAGAAAATAAGAATACATATACATCAATAATATCTGTTTATTCATAAAAAACAAGACAAAGACAATTCTTCATTTAAAGCCCAAGGATACTCAGTCTGTAAATAGTGTATATAATATACCATATCTGCAACCCTCAATTCTGGCCTCAAATCTGCCTCAGTACCCATGAACTGGAGTCTACAAACTCCATAGCCATTACAATTATAGTGTCTGGCTACAGGAGACTTCTCATCCCTATTTCTGATGCTACTCTTATGTTCAGAGATTCTAATTCTCAATTCCCTTTTTGTCTTGCCCACGTTTGTTTAATTTTGGGCTGACCCATGTCAACATCCTTCAGGGAATCTCTTTCTGACCCCAGATAACCTGTCACTGAGGGGAGGGAGGACTCTCCCTTCTGTTCCTCGTGTTTCTTTTTCAGCAAAAAGGTTCCTTGAAGCTGCAATAGAAATAGCATCCCCATTATGCTGGGAAGCAGAGGAGGGTAGAATGACAAAGTCATCACAATCATCAAATGTCTGCCCTGGGCAGTGCCAGGGGTGCTGACAGGCTGTAAATTCAAAAGCAAGGCCTTTATCTGGGTGAACTCAGAAGCCAAAGCGTCGACTTTGAGGCTCAATGGTTCATCACACTTAGGCTTTTTCTAAGCGTGAGACAGTTTGATATTTGAACTCAACAGCAAAACAAATACATCCCTCCTTAAGTGCTCCTTCAGAAGCTCCGCCCCCCAAATTCATGGACGCACATTGCCAAAGCAACAACACAATGGCGGAATCCAGACGGTCTCATATGCCATTGAACTCTCTGATAGCTGAAGCACAAACCTTATAATATAAGATGCTATCAAACAAACAGCATATACATAAACACAGCATCCATACAACGGAGTAACTAGTGAGAGTTAGTTGTTTAGATTGTTTTTATTTGTCATTACAGTGACAGAAGAGAAGACCATACGTTTGTTGCTAAACTAACAAGGAAGGTAACCTGTCATAACATTTTGAATTATGCAGCCAACCAAATATATCCACTGTGCTAGCAAACTTGTGTTTTTAGCTCTTTGTCGCTATAAAACCCTATGCACATTGTAAAGACAAATACAAGGATATAGATCAATCAATGAGACAGCAAACTGTCCCTACAGTTTCTGCTGCAAAGCTAACATGCAGAGAGGATGAGACAGTTTCCCAGAGCCAGCACACCAGCTGCAGACAGCGATACTCACAACTCTCCTGCTACTATAGATAACATCACATCAACAACATATCTTGGCCAACCAGAAAGTAAGCTGAATTTCTGTTGGCAAGTTATTTAACATCACTGAACACACAAATGTGACACCCTTACCTGCTTGCTAACTTACCATTTGGGATTAGCCATCACAAACATTAGCAAACAGGACAAAACGATACAGACCAATTGGCTCTGTGAAACAGTAGAACTAATGTTACCACCCTGTCAAGCAGAAACAGAGCAACCGCTGCATCCTTCTCCATGCCTTTCTACTCTCAAAAGCCATCAGTCCCAGCGGATAAATCCAGGGCTGAATTTCTTCCCCAGTCTGACCATGTCTCCAGTGTTGGAAATCTCCACCAATGTTAATGAAGGTCTTCCCCCTTGCCCGATCATAGCCCTTCTTTTTCAGCTTTTGTTTCTCAGACCTTCTCCTCTTAGGCTTATTCTTGGCCACATTTCCTTCTCTGTGGTGTAACACATTAGCATGCGCTGGAATTACTGTCTCTCTCACTCCCAATTCCAATTTTAAACCCCTTCCCTCACCTGTGCATGAGCATGGTTGCCCCCAGGTTCTGATTGGCTGGAATTGTTGGTCATTTACAGAATCAGGACTGTGTAGGAACACTAGATTTCTTTCAGGACACACACAGAACAGACAGCTAGCAGACCATAAGGAGATATTTGCTAAATTTGACAAAACATGTATTAGATTAGAATCACTTACTCTACCTTTAAACCCTAAAGAAGGACTGGATGCAGGCATTCCTGAAGGAGGTAAAGCAGCATCAGAATTGCTGTTTTCTAGCAGCCCTCTTTGCAAGCAGCATGCAGTTGCAACTAGTATGGGTATTATCTGTCAGTCCCTGCCTCAAGTATGACTATCCTCTAGGATGAGAGGGACCAAGCAGGAGTTGCAAATGGTGAGCATAATTTAGCGCCACAGTCAGGGAGGGAAGACCACACCTAACTGATGCAAACACTGCAAATCCGAAAGCACCCAAGTACTTGTGAAGCTGTAAGGAAAGCAAAGTAGCTAGAGCGGTAGCTCCTGTCAACTGTCCATGCGCTCTTTTGTCGTAGGACAGAAACTCAAACAATCCACAAGTAGCAAGCCAATAGCCACAGAGCAAGAAACACTTTAAGTTACAGTTTGTTAGCCGTTGATGCAGCTGTTGCAAGGATGCGAGAACACCCCAGCAAGGCTGGTCAGTAATATTAACAAACAGCAAGAAAATTGCAAACACCCAAATAACTGTACATGCAAACAAGCAAAAGTGTTATCAGGTTGCAAGTGAAAATCCACCGGGAAAATAAAAAGCGGCTACTTGCCAGAAAAGTCCCGGCCCTTTGGACTGAAGCTGCCACAAAAAATTTCAGATTGGTTTCAGCAAGACTGTCAATGGTCACCAGCTATGCAGCCTCTGGAGGACAAAAACATAGCTCCAACCATTTGGTTACAAAGCTACTAGCATAGGTGGTAAGCTAATATTAGCTACTGCTAACAATGTACTGAATCAAGTAACATGAAGAGCCTCCTTTGCCGACCTTTACCTCAGAAGATTGGCTCATTACAGCTGCAAGACCTGACAAACCTGCCTGTTACAAACAACCAAAATCTTTAACTGATGAAATCACAGTGTCAGCAAATGCTTGTACAGTAAAGAAGCAGTATTTGTGCTGTCTGTATACAAAGCTCAGCAAATGTTTGTTGACTCCATTGAGCAAGCTGTGATTTGAAATTTTGTTTACTCATGCTTGTTTAAATGTCATAGTTAATGTTTTCCAGCAGTCAGGAGGTTGAGGACAAGGGTATGAAGGGTATAGCTGATACTTATTCTTACAGGGAAAAATACTATTATTAATGAAATCTGAATTGGGAAAGAAACAATTTTCACATTATCTGTTTCCAGTTGTGAATGCTCTGTCACTGTGACAGAGACCAATAACAAGGGCCCAGTGGAATCATATTATGCATATATCGGCGACACCTTAAACCAATAGTCTCCACAACTCTAAGTTAGGTTACAATGATGTAGGCCTAACTACATCTCCATGGTATAAATACACTGGCTTTGCTCATTCAATTTAAAGTGCATTCAGAAAGTATTCAGACCCCTTCACTTTTTTTTAACATGTTATGTTGCGGCATTATGCTAAAATCGTTTTAATTAATTTTTTCCCTTATCAGTCTACACTCAGTATCCCATAATGACAAAGCAAAAACAGAATTTACAAATTTTTGCAAATTTATTAAAAAGGATAAACTGAAATATCACATTGACATAGGTATTCAGACCATTTACTCATTACATAGTTGAACCTCCTTTGGCAGTGAATACAGCCTTGAGTCTTCTTGGGTATGCTACGACAAGCTTTGCATATCTGGATTTGGGGATTTTCTGCCACTCTTCTCTGCAGATCCTCTCAAGCTTTGTAAGGTTTGATGGGGACCATCAGTGGTCCTTTTGAAATGTGTATGGGTGGAGTCCACACTACTGCTGACATCTGAGGAAGGAAATGTACCATAACATCAGTGGCTTAGTAAGACATTTGGAGTTGAAATTGTTGCTGTATGTTCTATAGCGCTCCCCTTTGTATTGTCTCTGGCCTGATTTGTTTTTTCCCTTTGTTTTTCCTTTTTTTGTTGAGTGGGTGAGCGATGAATGTTTTCTATTGAATTAGAACCCAATGAGAGTTAGCAGACCATGTTTACAGCCTCTGATGTTTTGTTACCAGTTTTTACATAGTAGCCAACAGAGCCCCCCAGGGTCGGCTGAGAAAAACAACACTAGGTCAAAACCTTTATTTTCGCTTCACTCCTACTGTCTGTGCTCACATATACAGTCATTTAATACAGCCGAATTCCCAATAAAGCTGTTCTCATTTATATGCTTTTCTGTTTCTGTCATCAGACAACAGAACAAGTATGAAGTAGTGACTGAAATGTGGCCCATTAAGACCACATGTTAACCAGCAGTCACTTCCAAACTATCTCCAAGCTGCTGCTCTGCACTGCTATATAACTGCGTCATCATCTAACAAAATCGCTATACACATAAATTAAAGACAGCGGCTGTGCTGCGATTTCAGCTATACATTCTTATAAAATGAGCACTCAGAGAGAAAGAAAGGAGCTCATTCACATCTATGCAGCTTCTGTGCAGTTTATTCAATGAGATGCATAGAGAGGTGTGCCCAACCTCACACTTGCAGGGCAATACTAGTCTCATCTACAGAAAATAGCTAAGGTTTATCCAAAAAGTCACTAGACACAATAGAATCTGTTTGCGCCAATTGATTTTGAAAGAGCTACAGCCAATATGGAAACTCCAAATCTTGGCCGGCCAACCAATAGTGTAACTTCGGCACTCAGTCACCCGGCATTCGGCTGACCAGTGTTGTAACTTCATCACACAGTCACTCACGGACATTCGTGTTTATAGGGCGGCCCTGCTGTAGCGGTCCAGCCAAAAAAAAAAGAGCTATATGTGTAAATCTGTACTCTCTGTTTACAAATCCATGCACACGGTTGCAGATATGTGCGCACAGATTACAAATCTGAGAGCATGGTTTATAAACCGTGTGCAAGGATTGCAAATCTATGGGCACTGATAGTAAAACCAAGGGCATGCATTCGTAAACTGAGAGTACAGATTTAAACATGCCCATTGTTTTTTCTCAGCTGATCCTTGGGGGCTCCGTAGTAGCCTAACCTTGTACATTTCCCTGTGGAACACTCATTAGGCCATTTAGCATTATAAACTGTGTAGGATACCGCAAAATGAGATTACTGTAATGTCTTTAAAGGTTCAGTTAAGGGAAATATTTAAAAGCCTTAACAGATTCATTGATATTAACACCAGCAGCCCATGGCTGCAGTTTGCTTTACTGGCTGTCTTTTCAGATTTACCCTGGATCAGTTCAACAAGCCTTTGCTATAAATAGATTCAGTAAGTGTTCTTCAGCAGACCACTGTGGTAGTGTGCATGTGTGTTTGTGTGTGTGTCTTTAAGAATTCAGCTGAAATTTGATCCCTATGCGGAGAGAGGGAGAGTTACCTCACACACCAACATCCCCTTTCGTTTCGGTAATCTCGCGTCGAGCTTCAAGATTCGGTCCTCTGCAATTATGCACGTTGCATGTTGGATGGGATTCTAGGTAAACACCGCAAAAGTGGCACAGGCACGGAGCAGCAGCCCGTCTGCACCCCCTCCAAGTTGTTAGCGTGTGTGTGGAGCAGGAAGCGGGCTGTCTTGTGTATCAAAAATGACTCGACATGGCTGTGGCTTTGACTCAACATACACGGCTTTGCGAGCGACCCTGGAAACTATAACCAGTTGAGAGAGTGAGGCGAAAATCATCTTAATGAAAGTCATAAGGCAAGTCCGTTTGGGATCTTTTTTCTTTTTTCATATCTATGGCTGGTACACAGAAACACAAGGCAAGCGTTATTTTTCCTCAACACATTACAGCGGCTGGCCAGGCAATGCGTCGTGAATTGGCCTTGTGTGCGTGCTATGTTATACGGTATTCCTTGCCTTAAATAAAATGAGAATACCTCTATGACTTGGTTGATAACGTGTGCTGTGGGCAATCGAATCTGGCCATCATCTGTAAAATGCGATCCGGTGATTCATATAACCATGTTATTTTTCGTGAGGCTATGAAATGCTATCGTTTCCTCGTTAAAAAAAGGGTCCACCCGCGCCAGTCCTTATAGGCACATATGATGCTGGCAAAACAATCTTCCAGGAAGTAACCAGTTTCATTCCTGTGCAGCGGAAATGGACAGCACCCTCCAGATTATTTTCACCAGAGCTATCTTTAAGGCAGGCCCAAACATGCTATTCTCTATCCTAATGGTTGAGAAAAAAATTAATCAGTGGGTGTCTGAATAACATTGAGTTACTTTGGGGTAAATTCTTCTAAACTCAGTCTTTCCACCTTTTTAACTGCAAGATACATTTTCGGGCTGACATATGCACACCTGCTTTTATGTCTAATATATATATGATATATATATATATATATGATATATATATATATATATATATGATATATATATATATATATATATTATATATGATATATTATATATATGATATATATATATATATGATATATATATATATGATATATATATGATATATGATATATATATATATATGATATATATATATATATGATATATATATGATATATGATATATATATATATATATGATATATATATATATATATATATATATATATATATATATATATATATATGTATATATATATATATATATATATATATATATGTATATATATGTATGTATATATGTATGTATGTATATATATATGTATATATATATGTATATATGTATATATATATGTATATATGTATTTATATGTGTATATATGTATATATATATGTATGTGTATATGTATGTGTATGTATGTATGTACATAAATGTAGTTAAACTATTAAAGTAAAACTAATGATTTGTTCCCTCTGACCTAATTATATATATATAGATATGTAGATATATAGAGAGAGATATGTAAATAACATCAATAGATTTCCTTGATTCGATAGATTTGAACATTTATTGAAATCAAACCATTTGAAACGTTTAAAGGGAAAAATCACTATTTGATGGAGCTTTTAAATCTATAGTCATCTGAAATGTGAACCTTTCTTTTTGTAATACGACACAACCCAAAAAGGTTGGAAACCGCTGGTTTAATCTTTTACAATATGTTGTATTTTGAAAGCTTGTGTAATATCTTCATCTTAAAAGTAACTAGTAAATAAAGCTGTCAAATAAATGTATTGGAGTAGCAAATACAATATTTCCCTCTGAGTGGAAGTGTAAGTATTATAAAATGGAAATACTCAAGTAAAGTACAAGTACCTCCAAATTTTACTTAAGTACAGTAAATGAGTAAATGTACTTAGTTACTGGGTAACATTTTTGGTGGAGATGGCCTTAAAACGTATTATTGTGGCACCAAATGGCGCAGCGAAAAATTTTAGGGGCGCACCTAAATTATGTGCTGATGCAACAAGTGAAAAAGTAGTGCGCAGCAGTTCAACCAATATAAAAAATTAGTCTGTAGCCCTTGGATACATATGAAGAGATTGAGTTATGTTTTATCTCCAAGTGAAAAAGGGTAGGGACACATTAATTAACACAGGTTTATATGGGTTTTTAGCCATGCTAGTGTGGCATGGCTGATGGGATGGCAGTGTCTGTTTGCCAGTTGGTCCCCCACTTTGGGTCAACTGAAATATCTCAACATCTACTTGAAGGATTTGCACAAAATTGTGTAAAGATATTCAGGGTTCTCAGACGATGTATCCTACTGTCTTTAGTACTTCCCGACTTTTCCTTTAGCACCACATGAAGTTGATATTTCTGATTTTTAGTAAAATGTCTAAACTGGGTGATGAATTGCCATGGATTTAGCTACACACATTCATGTCCCCCTCTGGATTAATTATCATTTTGATCATCTCTAAACTTTTCATGAAGTGCCAATATCAGGTCTAAATTTCAATTCAACCAATTATTTGGTTAATGACCAAATGCAATCCAATCAGACATCCCCATGTGTTTTGTACTAATTCATATATATTAGCATGCTAACACACCAGCCACTTCATTCACGTTGTGACTTCACTCAAAATGTCACTTAACTTCTGATAGTACTGTTTTATTGATTTAAATGCAACACTGGTCATGGGAACTGTATATATATTTCTTAACTTGTAATTTTGTCTTGCTCTTGTCTTTTTGGCTGGACCACAATAGTGGGGCCAACCCTCTAAACGCAAGTGTCTGTTTGACTGACAGACTGAGTGATAAAGTTACACCACTGGTCGGCCGGCCAAGTGTTTGGAGTTTCCCCATTGGCTGTTGCTCTTTCAAAAACTACTTGGTGCCAACAGTTTCAATTTTGTCATCACAGGGACATTTATAGGCAGTGTTGCAAACTTGGCACCTTTGTCACTAGCTTTAGTGGCTTTTCAGACCCCTTTAGCGACTTTTTTTCAAAAAAGCACCTAGTGACTTTGTGGACACTATAAGTCCAAAATCAATATTTGATTTTTTGTTTTTGTCCAAAATAGTGATTTTTGGACAAACCTTAGCTACTTTCTTTGGGAGAGTCACCAATATTGCCCCGTGCGAGTGAGTTCGGGCGTTCCTTCCACAGGCACACCTCTCTATGCATCTCATTCAATTGACTGCATGGCAGCTGCATAGATGTGAATGAGCTTCTTTATTTCTCTCTGAGTGGTCATTTTTTTGTTTTTATGAATTATTAATATGTAACAATGTAATTTAAGCCCATAGCCAAAATGTTCTAACAAAAATGAATTAAGTAATTAATTAATTAATTAGTAATTAAACAGTTCTACAAAGATATCCAGTAGTTAGTACTAGTTAGTAGTCATGTGTAAAAATCTACTTACTAGTAGTTGATAATGCATTGCTGTGTATGTGATGTGTTCAGGTTTTTTTAAAACATAAACATATTTAGTTGTTCATGGATGCAACCCTGATCTGGTTCGGATGTCATTGGCAGAGCCATGGTTGATCCCAGACCTGCCCTCACTGACTCAGGTAGGGGGTACCATTCACGCACCCCCGGTCCTTGGGCGTCGCCTCATGGTCTGGCAGTTGAAAGGGAGAGCTTGAGAGAGCTGGGCCTGTAAGATATGGTGATCCACATGATCCAGATGCTCAGGCCCCTCCACCTCCAGAGTTTATGGGACACATTGGCATGTGTTTGTTGACTGGTGTGGGAGCAGGGCCACCGACCCACATTTGCGCCCACTGCAGGGCGTCCTTGAGTTTCTGTAAGGGTTGGTGGATAGAGGGCATACCGCATCCAACTTAGGGGTGTTTCACGGCAGCAATTACGACACGCCGTGATGGTCGAGGCCCCTTCACAGCTAGGAGCCATCCACTGGGTGCTTCCTGCAAAGCGTCCACAGAACAAGGCCTGTCGCTGGTCATCATGTTCCCCAGTGGGACCTGCAGATGGTGTTAGATGGTCTCACAGGCCTGCTTTGAGCCGCTGAAGCAGACAGGCCTGGAGTTGGGGTTGATTAAGATTGCGCTCCTGCTGGCACACACCTCAGCTCGAAGGGCTGGGGTATGCTCTGTAGGTGCACCCTTCCTGCATGCCTGTCAGCGAGGACGGGTGCGGTGGAACTGCAAACTAACCCATCCTTTCAGCCCAAGGTCATCACTTCCTCCTTCAGGTCAAGAGTCATTTGGCCGAAGACTTTTTTTCCTCTGTTACAGAGAAGCGAGGACGAGAGGCACCTTCACACTTTGTGTCCTTTGTGCATACTCTGCTGCTACGTTGACCGCGTGGAAGGCCTAAGGAAGTACAGTCAGTTGTTTGCTATTGCATATGGGCACAGGGGGCTCCATTGGGCGCTAAGCAAATAGTTCACTGGATTTGCAATGCAATCCGCAGGAGTTATGAGGCCACTGCCTCCACCGTGTTGGACAGATGATAGGGTATGCTTTGGATCGTGAGCCATCCATTCCTTCTCCATACTCTTCTCTTCCCTTCATTCTGGTACACGTACACAATCTTGGTTTCCTCTCTCCAACAAATGTTGGTCCACAACTAAGCAGGCTTTTTTAGATGTTTCCTGGCAAAGTCTAATCTGGTCTTTCTGTTCTTGAGTATTACCAGTGGTTTGCACCTTGTGATAAACTCTCTGTATTTATATTCATGCAGGTGTTTCTTGATTGTAGACTTTGATAATGATACGCCTACTTCACCAGGGAAAGAATTCTGCAGCCATCCACTTGAGTTGTCCTCCATGGTCTTCCAGGCATTTTAGTGTTGCTGAGCTCGCCAGTGTATTTCATCCTTCTAAGAATGTACCAAATTGTTGATATGGCCACTCCTGAAGTTTCTGCTATCTGTCTGATAGGTTTGTTTTGTTTTCTCAGCCTAATGCTGGCCTCCTTCATTTGAATTGACACCTCTTTGGACCGCATATTGAGATTTCCTATGAACAGCTACCAAGTGCAAATTCAACACTTGGAATCAACTCCAGACCTTTTACCTGCTTAATTTGTCAAAATTTGTGAATTAGCAAGTGCAAATGTCACACCTGGCCATGAAACTGATCAATTGTCAATTGTCCAATTACTTTTGAGGATTTGAAAATGAGAGACTATGTATAAAAATGGCTGTAATTCCTAAATGTTTAATGGGATATTTTTGTTAAACCCCTTGAATGAAAACTGAAAGTCCACACTTCAATCACATCTCGATGGCTTTGTTTCAAATCCACTGTGGTGGTGTATAGGTTACTGGGCGGAACTCCAGTTCTACGATTATGTGGGTAGCCCTCTAACTGCAGGCCCAGCTGACTGCTTTTTGGTGTATGTTGCGGAGTTCCAAAGGGAGACAAGCAGCATATGCTCTGCGGTTTAATAGGGTCGCGACCCCCTCATTGGGCGATGAACGCAAAAAGCTAGGGAGCCTGAGAGTTAGGGATCCCAACTCCAATTCATAGAACTGGAGTTACATCCAGTAACTATTATTTATACAGCTCACATGTGCTTGGATGTAACACTGTTGCCAGTTTGCACACTGAGGAAGGGCAGCTTCCTGAAACGTCTGTGCAATGCATGAATAAGGAATTTAAGTGACCTAAATTTATTTTAGATTGCTGCCTTTGAGGATTCAGCACCCATCCATATAAATTGGATCTGAGTGCATTTATTCATTACTCAAGTGAAACTGATTCTCCTTTTTCACGCAACAGTGATGTCTCTAACTTGTGTAATATTATTCTATAACATAACATAACAAAGTAATCTGAGTTAGTTAGTGACAGGAATTTAAAGAACATGATTGAATTTGTTTGAAACTGCTTTTGAGACCTACTTGAGCCTTTGCTTCTAGATGTGCTGCTTTTTCTGTGTGTTGAGGTTGTTTATTCATAATGTGAGTCTCTGACAGTGAATCAGGGACATTCACAGCAGCTCCAGCTGTAGCTATCAGAACAGTTTGGTTACGTGTTTCGTACAGACTATGTATGAATACGCTACAGACTGTATCTGTTTTTTTTTCACTTCATACAAAGTCCTTTCCTTTCCACTACATCAGGCCATCTGTAGCCACTGTTATAGTTTTGCCACAGTGACCACAGAATCAATTGATAAAAATTTCATTATGAAATCTTAAATTAATTCATAAATCCAAGTGTAAGTCAAGTGAAGCTCCAATTTGTATAGAACGTCAGTGTAAATTGCTCCAGATCTATCCAAATTCTCAAATGCTCAGAGACCCACCATAGAAAAGGGCAATATTTTAATTATCAGACGCTCAAGAGGTCACTGAATAGTGCATGCAGTATTAAAATCACCCTGTCTCACATTAATCATCCTCTTTATTTTGCACCAAATGTTTGTTATTTCTCACAATGGTACAGTATGGTATCATTACTGTGATTATTATGCTAATATGAATTATTAATTGACTATATTATCTTTATTATGTTCAAGATGTTCTTTGTAAAGGTCATTAAATTGCCACTCAGTAACGTGGATGTACCCACTATTAACCCACTATTTGAAGATACGCTCTGCCCTGCAACACACTAAGGGAAATTCTGGGTTTTGTGTCACTCAGAGTGTAGTCACAGCACACATATTGTTGCTTTGGTTTAAGTTGTAAAATAGGACGCTGTAAAATGGGTAATGTGTTGAATTGGTCACTACCAGTTGTGTGTGTTTTTTAAGCAAACAAAAAAAAGTCCAGGGTGGTTTAAAAAGCAAATTCTTATGTTGCAGTTTACTGGGTATGTATTTCTGGTTATCAGCATAGATACGGTGGATGAACATGCCCATTTACATGCCCATTTTTGTTGTAGAGCTTCTTAGTAAAGAAGGTGTGTGATTTTTAGAAGCTGTGTGTGCTGAAACCACAATGACTGGTTTCAGCATGCGGACAGACAACACGTCTTGATACTTTTGTCTTCTGTCTTCACACCTCTATAACATAGACCCCGAAAGTAGTACATTAGCTTGTCATTGTTAAAAATTCAATTTAATACAGTTTAATTCAGTTTGCCAGTATTTAGTAGAGGCTCAGAAGACATAAAGAAGCCAATGGAGTAGAGCTGATTACTAGTTATTGTCAAAATGTCTTTGATGGTTGGGGATTTCTCACGTTTGCCTATGAGGTTTAATCTACCTTTTCTGGTAAAAGCCAGTGGCAGCTTTCCTACTGGAACTGAGTTAAAAATTTTACTTTCTGCCCCTACTGGCAGGTGTGATTTTTCAGACACATTGTAGTTGTTGTCACCAAATACCAATTGCACCTGCTGTGGTTTGGCTGATCTGAAAGGAAAACATAGTCAATAATACCTAATAATTTTTGTTGTTAAATTGTTTTTGTTTTAAGAATGTTGTAATGAAACAACTGAGTATGGCTAACTCTCCAAGTCTTCTTTCTAACCTTTACCCTCATTCTGTCCCTCTTCTCACAGTGGGGTTGGATGGCCATGGACCCATTCAGCCAGCTTATCCTCACCATCTCGGTGACCAGTTTCCTCACCTTCCAGTGGCTCTTTCACAAAGTCAGCCCCTGGATGTCCATGCAAATCAGCCCTGGCTTCCTTGGCCTCACTGACAAGCAGAAGGTGGAATGGAACTCAAGGTGACCTGATATGAACTTGTGATTTTGGCGAGTCTGAATATTCACATGCTATGTACAGCAGGGAGTGTGAATTCAGCTCAGATGTTGGCCAAAGGGGATTTGTTTCAGCTGGGTCCAAAGATAAGCACTGACAGTCAACCTGCATATTTCTTGTGACACAAGTATCTGACTCACTAGTGGGATGCCTTGTGAATTTTGCACGACATTTTGGCACTGCTTCAAAGTGCTGGCAGCATGGTGGAAACACAGTGGAATCGTGTTATGAGTGTTTTGTTTTGTTATCAGCCCTTCTTCAGCAGTGCGTTTTGTCAATTCAACCTTATCAGTTTTAACATTTAATATGTACCTATCTCTGACTGATAACATAAAACTTTGCTTAGATTTGACATGTAAAGCATAAAAAATCCTGGAATTTTTCATGCAAAACTTTTTCCCCTATATTTCTGTGCTTTTTATTTTAAAGAAAAAAGCTGTTTTTAACCCTTTGTGGTTTTCATGCTCGTCGCCATCATTCCTAATGGGTATGGTAATATTTTACTCGCCAACTTCATCTTGTCATAATTATTTAGCAGTAGTTATTCAATTTATTCGGTCCCTTTAAAAAAAAACCTCTTCATATGCTCTTCTTCACTGATTGTGGCCAAAGTGTGCAAAATTCAAATATATAGTATACAACAAAACTGAGTAAACCCCTGGTCAGTATCACTAAAATGTTAAGTAATTACAAATCCCTTCCATTCAATAAAATTTTATTTGTTTTTAGGGAAAGCCCAAGAAGACTGATGCCAAACAATTTGAAAAACAGAAATATTTGACTAATTAAACTATAGTTAAAGGTCGATTTTTAAGAACCAACTCCAACAAAAGTCAGTACACGCTTCATTAATGATATGCCATTCATTCATTGTAATAGTATAATAATAGAATATTATAATATAAAAAAATATTTTGTATGTCCACCTTTATTTTTGATGACGGATTGGATCCTCCTGGGCATGGATTATACCAATCTTGCACAAATCTGTGGAAAGATGTTCAGTCATTCTTCACAGATGATTAATTTCAGTTGGTCTTTAGTGGAGGGGTTTTGTGTGTTCGGGATCATTGGCATTTTGTAAACTTCCTCTTCTGCCGAGCTTCTTGAGACTGAGTTATCTTTTCATTCAAAATTTGCGTATACAAACTTGTATTCATAGTACCATCTATAAATGTCATCTCCCCAACACCTTTTGCACTAATGCAGCCCCATATCAGCACACTTCGACTTCATGGATGTTTCACGGACAGCACTTCCCAGTCACTGTGGTAGTCCTGGCCTTGTCCCCACCAAACATGCTTAACTGCGTCTGATCCAAAAAAAATTATGTTGGTGTCATCTGACCAAAGAATGTGTTGCCAATATTCAACAGGCTTCTTTTCATGTACTTGTGAAAAGTTGCAAAACAAAAAAGTTACTTGCAGTTGTGCTGTCTTGTAAGCAATGGTTTTCTTTTTGGACGCTGTCCAAAGAGGCTGACTTCATGCAATCTCCTTTGCACTGTCTTAGCAGTCACTGAAACACCAATTTTCACAGATAATCCTTGTGCCAAGTCAGAAGCACTAACCTGTCTGTTTTTTAATGGAAGATTGCCTAAATAGTGAATTGTGCATGGCGTCATTTTTCAAGGGTGGCCACTGCGTCTTCTGTTACTTGAATTATTTTTCTTATACCTCCTAACCACTGCTACAGCTGTGTTTCAGATTATGTGCAGTAGCCTATTGATGGTCTTGTACCCATTCCCAGCTTTATGAAGTGACACAATCTGGTTTCTTATTTGTTCTGTCAGTTCCTTACCATGTGGCATTAGACACAACCCAAAATTGCTCAAATTTCCTGCTTATATCAATCTGCTACAAAGATTTCAATTTGGAAGTCAAAAAAATATTAAGGTGTTTAGCCAAATCAAATAATGTAAACGTCCATTAAATTTTGAACAGATTCCTCCTGTTTCGGCTACAATCGTGTGCACATTTTTACCATGCAGTGGATGATTCCATTGTGGACATGTATTTGTTATCACATCCCCCAGACTGAAGCAATAATTTAATAAATAAAGTGTATAAATGTAAAATAAAGTATAAACTTGCTCACAGTCAGATCATCCTTGTCACATTGGTTTAATAGAATCATTTTATCTTCACAGTTAATTAGTCAAAATGAAGAGACTAGTAGGAATGCTTCAGGGCCACTGTGGTCATACCGTTTGATCAGACAACAACCAAATGTAATCTGTTGTCATGTTGCTATGTTATCTGCTAGCTTGCTATGGGAATATTGCAGATGCTGGCTAGAACAACTATATAGGAATGAAAAGATGCAGTGTATTTGCATATGAAGTGAGACAGACAGGCTGCTCTGATCTTAAAGCACTATGAGAACAGTGAAAGCTGTCCTGTAGAATGAAGTACAGTGGATTTCCAGGGTGGTAGAGTGTTCGGAGGGCACCTGGTCCAGCTTGATTTAATCATTCATTTTTATCCTCTCCCATACTCAGCTTATTACTCATGGGAGCAGATGGGAAATTGAAATGGTCACGTTGTTTATGAGCAAATGGAAATTAATGATTCGTAGAAATGGATACAGGTTATGGGGGTGAAACAGTCTTACAGTCAGTATGTATGTCACTCTGTCTTACTGACTGATAACTGAGAACCGTCCGACTGTCCCACTGCTTTAATGATTGACTGGGACTGTGTGCTGCTCTGCCTGACTTTCAGCAGTGTTTAATTTCTTAGTGTAATTGGTCTGAATCTGTTTGCAGCCCTGAAAGGGAATCAGTTGAATCACTGTGAGTCCTAAAAAATTCAGTGCTAAACCACAAAGGAGCTCCAAGGCACTTTTCGTGAATAAATAAATATGCACTATTCCTTCGGTAAGCTTATTAGCAGAAAATCTCTGATGTTTCAGACAGGAGTAGATCATTGCAGCTGTGTGTGTTTTGGTTTTCATTTCAGGACAGTGTCAACATTTCACGCACTGTTGGTGGGAATCTTCTGTCTCTACATCTTGTTCTTTGATGATGCCGTCAATGAAGACCCAGTTTGGTGAGAGTTTGGCGGTGAATCACTTGTTAAACTTTTACTTAGCAGCTGTAGGCATGGCAGGTCTGTCAGTCTTGTCTTATCCACATGTTGGAGCAGTGTGCATAGGGTTCGAGGTGTACAAAGAGTTTGAAGGTTGGTGTCTCTTTTTACCCTTTCCAAAACAAAAAACACAGTGTGTAAGTGTAAGGAATGGATTACACATTGAGTTTGCCTGCTTTAATGTAAGCTATAAACATTGGCATGCCCAGCTAATTAGCTGACTACATACTTTAACCTAGCATTACTTACAAGGCCAAGAGGTAACTTTAGCATATAGCTAACTTCATTATTATGTGGGTTTAGGGGTTATGTTATAAAAAAACATTTTTAGGAATGACCCATAAACTATGTGAGAGCCAATCAGCAGCCCTGTTCTGCTCTTTATTGGATTTAGGGAAACTTAAAACTCCCAACAGCCCCAACCAATCCCTTTAAGACAGGTACGTTTGTCAGTACTCGTGTTAATTTCATGTCTTCTACACGGATCATCAACTTGTGAGGATATTAACTTTTTGCCTGGAACATGTAGGTTTAGCTCTAGTCTCTTACCGTTATATTATGAATGTGGCCATCAAGTGCATATTTAAGATCTTTTTCTCATTTTAAAATAAGCTAACTAAAAGCATTATAAAGTCAGCTAGAGACACTTCAGCCAACTCGAGGAGTTAGTGCTACCTTGCTAGCTAGCTAGAGCTGATACAATCTGCTAGCCACAGTTGTCATTTCGGCTGATACAAATCAGCTTGAAATGAGAAACCTGCTTGTGTTTACTTCTGTGTCAAATCAAAAATCAAATACCCATTGTTTGAAAAATCACCAAGAACTTTGAGTGCTATATCTTCCACCATTATCAATCTAGACTGCTTATGTGTTGTGCCAGAATGGAAAGCTTTACAGGTGTAAACTAAGGGGTGGGACTTAATGAGGGGTGAATTTGGCTTATATTTGGTTAATTTTAGCAAATTTTGCTTTTAGTTAGATTGTAAAGTAATGATATACATCTCTCTTTGATGGAAATGGGAAATCCTCTGCATTCACGTGCTGTCTACGTCCATTCCTTTTTTGATACTACCACTAGGAATCACCAGTCAGAAATTTTCAATACCAACACATAGTGACTTTAAAATCTAGTCACACAAACCCAGTTAAACCAAATGTGTATTTTCAATAGGGGAGACCCTACACTGGTGAAGACTAATGTTGCCATCACAACAGGCTACCTCATATCTGGTAAGAGAAATATACTGTTTACCCATGTAATGTTTGTAAAATTGAGACCCAAAAAACATGCACGTTAAGTTTTGGCCCTGTGTGTCAGCTGCTGGTCAGAAATAAAATAACACACACATGGACAATTTTTAAATAAAGTATAACAAGTTTACAGTATGTTTTTTTTTTTTAATCAGTTTTATGTACTTTATATTTTTTGATTGCACCAATGACATGTTATCTCTCTTTTCCCTGTTCTTTTGTTTTCCAGATTTGCTGCTAATATTTTACTATTGGAAGGCGATAGGTGACAAGTTTTTTGTAGTTCACCATCTGGCAGCGTTGTATGCTTACTACTATGTACTGGTGAGTGCCCTATTGTCCAATAGCAGAACGTGCAGGCAAGATGGGACGGCACAACCAAGGGTGAACAGCAGTGTCCTGTCAAGCTGGGTGTTTAACTAATTTTGCCAGTATTCAGTAAGTGTCCATGGCTATTTCCATACAGCCATGCAGCTCATACAGGTTAGTTAAATATGCACAAGGCAAGGTCAGCATAGTCAATAACTGTGAAAATGATGTACCCAAATCGGTACAAAGACAACAGAGAAGGAAACCTTATGTATGGCTAAAAACCACCTCTTAGAGTGTTCCAACACTGTTTGCTTTCTCAGTTTTGCCAATATTAAGATGTGTAATTTTTAAGATGTTTGTTGCTTCCTCTGTGTTTTTATTTTTTAGATATCCTGAAAATGACTGATTTAAAAAGTAACAGTTGAAATGGTGTTGTGGGGATTGGAGTAACAACAGTGATAATCATAGGTTTCAAGTTAATTTGACATTTTACTAAAGGATTAGCAGTTATAGCTGCATTGTAAAAGCCCTCTTACCAACATGATAGTTGACCCTTGTAATACACCAAATCAGCTGTTTGGTATGAAGGCTATATATATGTTATTCTGTAACATTTTGCAAAATCAACTGTTGTTATTGGCATTAGCCTTATAATGATTCCGCAGTCTGTCTGAAGCTCTAATTAGAGACTCATTGGTTATTCCTGCTCTGCTAGTATTGTTGGCTCTTATTTAGATATTGAAATAGTTAAATTTACTCAGCAGTGCTGTTCACTCTTGGTTTAATCTGAAACCCTCTAGGTCGCCAGGATCTGTCGCATAATTATTATAGAAATGAATGACTATGGTATTTTTTGCATGGAATGCTCAATAATGGTACTGGCTGATGACCGCCCTCCCCCCTCACCTTGCCCTTACAATTTCTGTGCTTTCTGTTTGTTTTACTGGCCCCCTTTAGTCTTGTGTGAATCTGACATAATCTGCTTTTCTGACTTTAGCACAGCCGAAGGCTGCTCTGTAACCACTGTGTGCATGCTGGCAGTTCTGAAGCATTCTACACAGACAGGGTTCCTTTCTTTTTACTGTGCATGCCAACAAACAGTATTTAACACTCTTAATTACTTACCTTCCTATCTACAGTACTTTCAGCCTGTCTGTCTTTGTGCCAGAGCCTAGTTCTGCGTCCTTTTTCTCTTCCTTACACTCCTCCAGAGACTCTCTGCTGAGGGAAAACTGACAAAGGCACTCAAAAAATGTGACCCCAGACGATAAAGTGTATCACTAAATAGCCACGTCCTTTTTTCTAATACCATGTTGAATGTATTCTGTCAGGTCTACCCTATGGAATTACTGTTGTTAACAGTCTTAAAAGTCATTTTTTCCCTTTATACCCTTTTTATTTTAGTTAAGCAAATGTACAGGGATTTGCTCTGCTTCTGAGTCCCCATTCTTAAACTTTTCTTGGATTAAAAAAAAATAAATAAATAAAAAAATTAAAAAAAAAAAATATATATATATATATATATATATATATATATATATATAGATAGATAGATAGATAGATAGATAGATAGATAGATAGATAGATAGATAGATAGATGCTTTACATTGCTTAGTATTATACTTTTGGATTTACGTTGCCATTGGCAATTTACCATAAATGTACTAAAAATCTTGGTAAAAAGCAGTAAAGCCCTATAGATGTTTAGTTTCAACCACATGTTTAGTGTAAACCCTGTAAACCATTCCAGTCACTGGCTGTTTTTACAGAATTTTTCTTAAATGTGTCACACATACATATTTACATCTGTTTTCGTCTGTCTTCAGTGCATTGTTGATGAGGATCATTACTTTTGCAAAATTCTGTGTCTAAACAATAATAATAAAATTAAAACAATGTCACATTGTTGTAAAAAAAATTATGATTTATTACTGACTGTAAATCCAGCCTTACATTTGGAGAAACAGAGCAAGCACCCGTATCTAAAACAAGTAGGTAAATGAGATGAAGTAGGCCATACTGTTACTGGACACTCATGTCTGTTTCCTCAGATTAGATCTGAAATTCATGTGGGATAACAGAATGAATGCTCCACATTATTCAACTGTGATAGAAAAAAAACACATTGCGAGTCACATAACTATAGGCGGTATTACATTTGCAGTAAAAACCACAAAAAAATTGGCTAACCCTTGGTGTCAATTTCATTTAATTTAGTTTTGTAATCAGTCAAATTTGTCATATGTTGTTTTAGTCTTATTAGTTAATGTGTTGAGTGTGTTTATGTGGAAGTTTAAATGTCAAATACATAAAAAAATTTCTACCTACTCAATACAAATATTAAACTGTGAAGTATACATCCAAATTAAGCCTAATTAAATGTACTTAGAGTCTGGAAGCATGTATTAAAATCAGCATAATTTCATGACCTTGTTGGTATGTTTTGATTTTGATTAGTCAGCCACTAAAAACAGTATCCAGTATCCCGGTAAAAACCGTATCCAAGTCATTTTATGATTTTTTTAACAGTAGCATAATCTGTCTTTTGTCTTTTTTTAACGGTCAAGTATAGCTTAATAAAAAAGATGGAAACATGCTGTGTAAATACTAGATGCATGCTTTCTTCTCAGGATTGTAAGTGTTGCTTCTTATTTGCTTCCAATTGTGGTGACATCTGTTCTTTTTTTTTTTTTTTCTAATGTATCTGTCTTTATGTCCTTCGCTGACTTTAACATAAATAGCCCCTCTTCAAACGCTACATGCAAAAACTACCAACAAAAAGTGGGGTTGTGTCATCCCCATTCATGCAAAAACTACCAAAAGGGCTATGTATCATTTAGAAACCCAGAGCAGGTCTTGATCTGGATGGGGACTTCTTTATTCCTGTCTTGTCTGCTGTTATTGCTGTTGTGTTGCACTGAGCAGATATGATGCCCAGTCACAGTATGGACTTATCAGTTCCTAGATGTACTAGCATGCTCATGCAAGGTAGACACATTAAATGGTAGAAAAACTGCAATGCAGATGTACCCTGTTTGTATCACATAGTATGTATGTTTCAATGACCAGCTTTTTTGTCAGTCCTGATGGTAAGTCTTCTTTTACATACTCCTATAAATCGAGCCACAAGCCAAGTAATATTGAAATCTATGTGTTGTGGGTCTTTTAGTCAAGTTGAAGACTGTGATTTACATCCTAAGTTTGAGTTTGATTTGTTTGTATGGTCTCAAGTTAGACACAAAATTCTGTTTCAGAACACCTGAGTCAAACTCAAACTATCTAATTGCAATTCAAAATAAAATAAAAATAACAGCACTAACTAATGCACTTTTTCAGTCAGAACGCATAATTCAAACTTATTTGACTAATGGCAAAATTTTTCATTTTAGTCTCAGTGCTTAGTGTTCAAAAGTTATAGTTGATTTAAAAAGGTAGGCCAGATCAACAGTGTTTAAGATCAGGTCTCCTGAAAGCATCGTTTTAAGATCTTTCATTTCATCATTCTATTTAGCAGCAGCTGAAAAATGTGCAATTGTATAAAGCAGAATGTGAGTAAAGTCAAGTCGGCTTATCTTATAATATGATCACTTGTAATAGGGCTTCATAGCGTCTTCTGTCCAGGTCAGAAACCACCATGTGCATTTTAGAATCAGATATCATTACAGATATTGCTAGCTTCATTTTGAATTGTCGTCTGCCGAAGATGATTTCATACCTAAGACAATGTGGAATTCAGGCCCTGATCTTCTAAACAGTGACAAGTTTGGCAGTTGAACATATTACTTTTTACTCTGCATGGCTTTTGATTGCTCCTTCAACTAGTGGCTGGCTGAATGAATGTATGTATGGTTGTACAGTATATGTATCAAAACCTGTGCTGTGTTGATATTTGCTAAATACCTTTTTAATGTTGAGAAGTTATTCAGATGGATTGCCTTGGGAGCAGAAAAACATATTGTACAGACCATCTGTACAATATGTTTTTCTGCTCTTAGGATGAAAAGACATATATGTTAGTTAGCAGAAGTTGGCATATAGTTTGCTGTGAGGGTACATTAGTGATTATTACCTCGATAGATGCAAAAAGTCCTCATAGTATGTGGCCGTTTTTGCCTGTTGAATCTTGTACTCTTGGGTTCTTAAAGGGTAGGAGGAGGAGGATGATGAGCTTGTTGATAATTTTCTGTGATATTTAGACACTTTATATGAGGTAAAAGCCTTGATTGACTCACTAGAAGTGAGGCCAGTATTAGTTGGTCAGTCTGTCTATCCATTACTTTTACCTATTGTTACTCGCCAGATTGATATTATTTTGCACATCACCGATTATTTTGGCTGATCGCATAGTGTAGAATGAGTTTCTGCTCACAATAAATGAAGAGAATGAAACTTTAGGAAGGGAAATGACAGTCTAGATGAGATGACAGTCTAATTTTGACCTGCAAAACTTGAAGGAATAATTATGTGCCCTGACGGAGAACAGTCTTTTGTTAGATATGCCAAACAGGTCTTAATTTGGTGGGGGCTTAATTTAATTTTAGACCTGAGTTCCCCGTACTGTAAAAGAATTTCTTTAATTTTCAAACTGTATGGTAAAATACGAAATATAGACATTAGTCATTTAGACATTCCTTAGTTTTGGTGATTTGTCAAGATCTCTGCTGTCATAAGAAATGTAACTGGTTTTGTTTTTCTATGATACTGATAAGAAATGGTGTTTCCCCGAGGAGCAGATGGCACATCAGCTTCATGCCTGCTAATCCAAATGACTCAGTGTCTGGTTTTTGTCACTTTCATTTTTTTTTGTCTTCCTTTTCTTGCCTTGTTCTTCCAGGGCCAAGGAATGTTGCCTTATTTTGCTAACTTCCGTCTGCTTGCTGAGTTTTCTACACCATGCGTGAACCAGCGGTATGTACCTGCTAATTTATGATGTGGGCTTTGGGTCTTTACATTCAGGGTTGGAGCTCAATTTATAACATTTCTCGAGATTATATGTCAAAAGTTGTATTAATTGTTAGGAATTTTAATTATATGTAGGAAATCCACTGGTGGTTGCATGTTCTTTGTATTCAGCTTGTTCTTTGAGTCCAGTTTATCCGAATAAAGCTGAGGTCATAGGCAACATACTTAAACACTCATGCAACTGTTTTTTTTTTATTATAAAGTTCCTTGTGATTTTCTTAAACATACTAACATCTTTATCCTGCTAGACACTGTTTTCTTAACTATGTGTTGTGTTTCAGCTGGTTCTTTGAGGTACTAGGTTATCCCAAGTCCTCCAGGCCCAACATGGCCAATGGTGTTGCGATGGCATTAGTCTTTTTCATGGTCCGCATCGCCGTCATGCCACTCTACTACGGTCGTATGTTTGCAGTTTATGGCACTGAGGCCTTCTACCTTGTGCCCTGGGGTGGCCGTGTGGCTTGGATCTGCTCCAGTATCTGCTTGGACATCATGAACATTATGTGGATGCATAAGATTGCCCGCGGCTGCTACAAGGTGTTGCGTGCAGCACGCCTGAGCAAAGCCGGCACACCTCAAGAGAATGGGAAGACAGATTAAGGGAACCATGGTGTAAGTGGTGAGAAAACGTCACACTATAGACAAAATGACGTCTTTCTCAGTGCATTGGTGAGCATTAGTTTGGACCCATACATGTCAAGCTGCTTCAGTATTAGCACACCGGGAACTTGTGACATTACAGGGCCGAATGTAATGAGGGAAACTGAGATTTTTTGTACAGCGGACATAGTCACTGAGAAGTACTGATGGACCATTTAACTGGCCATCCTTAAGCCAAGAAATGACGTCTTAGCAATACTCTGTGTGCATGGCCAATTATTTTTCTCTTGAACAGTTTATCACAACACAAAAGGGGTCATCCTGGGAGAGTATATTGTTAGCCCAATCACAAATTGTCAAAAGATTTACCGTTCTTTACATACTTATTGCTCAATAAAAGAAATTTTATTTAAAAATTAAGTTCATGTTGATGATTAAGCAAAGATTTGAGGGAACCTCGAAAACATTTACTGATTCCACAATAATAGTCAGTGCCATAAAATCATTGTCAGATGCCTGTTGAGGGAGAAGGGACAAGCTTCCTTTTTTTACCCCTCTTTAGACAAATTTGCAGGGACTTGATTGAGACGCAATCAGATCTCATGAAGTGTAGTAGAATAAGTATGAATAAAGCAAATTCATCAGTCATCGACTGTCATTTAATTAAGAATTTCATTTAAAAAGCCAGCCTTCAGGAAATGTATTGGATTTGCATCAAATGTTTAATTTAAATAGTGTAAGGCTTGAACAGGCATCAGTATACTGTATGTTGTCTGTTTCTTTGGTCATACAGGGGGCGAGGCAAATGGATTTTTAAAGACATAAACAGTTAAACAGGACACTTTACTTCAGTACAGAAGAGCTAAAAGGGAAACTGAATGTCAATACTGTGTTTTACTCTGACATTAAGCAATGCATGAACAGTAATTTTCCTTAAAGAAATACTGAGGCCATAGTTAACATCTGATTTGTAAATCCACATGATTTAATGTGTGTACAACGTGATATTTCATAGAATGCAAAAAAAAAAGTTTTACAATACATAAACAAAAATATGTTGTTTACACTATTATGTGGGAGTTGGCATTGTATCTGTTTCACATTGTGCAATGCATGTTAAGGGTTGAAACTGACCTGGAGTGCCGATATGGAATCAGTGTCATAGACAAACCTAAAAAAATTTAAATACAGATTACAAAGAGTGACTTCTTTTACATGTTCCATTTATACTAAGAGGTTTGATGGGAGATGTTAGTGGGATTCTGAAACTCTTTTATACTTTTTCCATCATCAGTTGTTGATCTGAGGTTTACATCATGTTCACAATTCCTTTGTATGATATCTTTTCAGCCACAAACTGTTAATTTTATCCCTGGGCAATATTTGCCAACAAGCTGCATGCTGCTATGTTTGTTTTCCTTGAAGGAATTGAGGAGTTTAGCCATGAAATTCTATTCAGTACATGATTTCAGTAAATTCATTTTTAAAATGAATGAATTTGTTTGTGCATATTTTAATTTTGTGTAAAATCAAAGACAATAATCAGTGTTTCAGATGGTAAAAGTTTGTCAAAAATATTTTGTAATTGTTAAAGAGCATTTTAATAAAAATAGCTTCTGTCTCATATTATATATGATTCCCAATCAGCTGTTAAACTCAATGTGCACTTCCATATTTATTCATCCGATCGATACATTGGTGGTGTTTTGTTAAGAGTATGTATAAATACATAGAAAAGTTGTGAAGATTCACATGTTATAATTGTTTTCTTAAGCATCATTGTACTGACCATCATACAAAACACTGAACACATGGAAGAATTCAGCTTAAATGTATTTAGGACAAATGTGTCATTTTATTCAAATTAGAAGTTACAATTCATAGATGATTTACAAAACGTACTTGAATTTTCATCGTAAATGTATCTTTTTATGAGCTGTACATCAAAAGCTGTCAAATGTTCGTGAAACAGAAACAGGGATTGTTAATTTTTAAAGTATGCCTTGCTATGTTCAGAATTTGATTTTGTTGTCTTTTTAAAAAAAAAAAAGATTGCACAGTGAATATTTTCTTACACCCAACTCTTCAAAACACTGTGATTTACTTGTGTGTTTTCCATGTTTAATGCTTGTCTATTGTGATTTTTTTGCCCTTGTAATAGATCAGTTTGTATGTAAAACCAAGAGGCTTGTTAAGGCTTGTTGTTTTATTGTTATTACTTTTATTGCGATTTATAAAATTTCAAAAATGTATGTATATGTGCCAGTGCTTGAGCCATTACTACTCCATGGTAAAAACTTATGGTGTCTTCATGAAAGGTCATGAAATTATGCTTTCTTTTTCTTCCATGAGGATTTTCATACAACAGTGCCAACTTGCAACCATGATTCAGTGGTTCAGATAAGTTCTCTTCTCAAAACATGCTGCGGCTAGTCACAGTTGTAATGATGAGGCTCAGTTTGGTATGCCATGGTAAAACTTCATTTAGTTATGCCATTGAACCAATGTCTTTGGAACAGGATGGACTTTTGACAGCTGATTATGGGTGTATGTCATCTACACTACAAGTGGATATCACCATCGCACATCTTAGAAAGGAGTCAGGATGTGGTATCTGTTAATATTTCACTGGAGTTAATTAGAAATCATGCAAAGGTTTCAGGAAAGCAGCAGACTACCACTTCTGGTAGAATCAGGGGTGGCTCAGTATGCAAGGTCATGCATGGTCAATATGGTCTTCTTCGAATGCACCCTCTGTAACTGCATGTGGTATTGCATGGTGATTGCACTGTTAAAATAATAGCATATATATGTGTGAGACTTTTTTTTCTTTGTTTTTTTTTTTTCTTAGTACATGTACACAATGTTTACTTAAACGTTATTGTTGTACTGTGCCACATAATGTAATCCACAGATGATGATCACAGTGGTGTGGCAAGAACATCATAAGTAGAAGTTAAAATAATATCCAGCACATCTGAATGTCTGAATGTTGGACAGAGGAGAGACGTGAGTAGGTAGAGTGTTTAGTGACATTCTGTAAATGTGTTGGAGGTGAGAAAATATTTGTCATTTACATTTTATTTTAATTAAATACTAAGTTAATTTATGTGATGTAATAGTCAAGGAAAAGGGTTTGTTGGAACATTTGAGGACATAATTAAGGAGCCTTTAATGTGTTATATGGATTTCATTATGCTGCCCAGAACATGATCAAAGTCATAATAACTGAGTGGGACATGGTAACATAAGAGCCTAATTAGTCTTAAACACAATTATTTTAAGACATCGTTTTGCCTTTGCTCACACGATACCATTTGCTTTGAAGAAAGCAATGTATAGAAATAATTCACTGTTAATAAATATTTAGAGTGAACTTTCTAATCTTAATTTTATTACTGATTTTTTCCTGGCAGCTATTACAGTGCTTAGTTGGATCGATTTCTTTAAGTGATATTTCATGGAAACCTAAGACCACCAAAGCACCTTTAAGTCTTACAATACCATTAATGCCTACAAAGTGTATATGTATATAGGGACAACAGTAATAATACCAATTTATATGGCTTACATCATATTTTCACAAAGTTTATTTTTCAAAAACTTTTCCTACAAAATGCCCTGAAAAGCATTGGCCCTAAAAGGCTTTTTGTTTACAAAACACATGGCAGATACTTTTTGCCCCTTTATGGTAAAAGCAAGGTAAAATCTTTTGAAACAATGCCACATAAATCCTAATCAGCTATTTTTATTTATCCCAGTCTGTGATGGTGTTTGTAGTGTTTTTGCATAAGGGTTTCTGTAAAGACAATAGTTGGTTCACATTCAAGCTGTTCATATTTTCTACACAAAAATATTCAAATACTAAGAATAAGTGCTTCAGTCTTAAAGTTAACAGTTATTTTTGTCATACTTAAACACATGGGTGTAATCAACAACATATTATTATGATGAGGACCAACTACATTCATTTCCATGAGATGTCTCATTGCCATAATAGGTAATGTCTTACATGAGCCACTAGAGGACAGTGTTGCCCTATATTTCTATTCTCTGTGGTCTTGCTTGACAGATCTGTAACCACTATGGGGCTTTGGTTTGCAAGTCTTTAGGTTTCTGTTTTCTAGTCATCATCAATCAAAGGGGTAAACTCATTGATGTATTTACCATAGACTGAAAAAGTACTGTTCTGAAAAAGCACTGTTCTAGTGCATGTTTACTTGACCTGCCATAGGCCATACTCTACTGTTGTTACCACACTGTAAATGTGTCAACCTTATGTGTCTGCTCCTCACTTAAACCTCACACATGGGACTAAATGGGACAAAAGGGGTGGATTATGATTTTAGGTATATTTTCTTAGGAAACAAAGACTTTCAGAGAAAGAACTAGGGAAGTGATGTTGGACAAGTTGGTTTGTTGTTGCAACTTACTGGATGATACCAACAAACCAGCTGCCACTGAGGAACCTGCTTAAAACGCTCTAAAAGAGGAGGGGGAAATTCTGCTGATTGTGGATGGGGCTAAAATCAGCAATTATTTTGGCTGGACCCAGAGGCAAATCCATCTGCATCTTTCTATCAGGCTGTTGCCTTTGTTTACTTGGAAACCACTATTTAACATCCATCTGCTACCTGACTTGACTTGTAAAAGAGAAAAATAAACACTTAAAAGAAGACTGAATCATCTTTAACTCGCATAAGTCACAGTAAAAGGTCTATAAACAGTTGTTATGGAGAATGTGCAAATCAAGTCTGTCAAGGCACACTGATAAATAAAATTTGAAAATATCTGTATTGTCATGGTTATAAGATTTAAACAAGACTGGTATGTATAAGCATACAAAGGTTTTCATCTGGATCACATACAATCAAATGAGTGATAGACACACTTATAAACAACTTCTGCAGGGTATCAGATTATTTTGGGTTTAATACAACTTCGGTGAACATTGTTTTTGAAAGCACAGATCACCATTGTAAACATCTGCATAATGCAGAGATAACTAGAGATGGCTATGCCAATAACTTTTCTTTTTGTTTGTGTGGATACATAAACCATTAAAATTTAAAGTTCACGTAAATGCTGATAGTAATTGAGCTTTCTTGAACGTAGAATTTAAAGTCAACTGCATACATGTAGACTTTTTATTGGAAAAAACTTTTTTTTTTACTGGTATTACTGAGTACCTGATATGTTCCTTTAAATGCGGACTTTGGATTCTGTGTCTGGTTAGTTGTCAGTCACAGAACAGTTAAGTTTTAAACACTTGTGTGTATTTATTCCATGAAGGAAATTTCATGACTTAGCCGGTCAGGCTTGACAGGGCGATCGAAGTGCAGATTCATTATCAAGGCAGATGTTTGCTGCTTGGAGGGATTGAACCTGTAGTTTCTGGTTGAAAGAGATTTTATCCTCAAGGCTCCCTCTGTGGAAAATATCAATAATACACGCACACACCAAGCCTGATGAACAAGTATTCAAGGCAGTGGTGGAATGTAACTAAATACTCAAATACTGTAATTAGTACAGTTTTAAGGTACTTGTACTTTACTTGAGTATTTTATTACATTTTAGGGGAGGTATTATACTTTTTACTCCACTAAGCTGTAGTTATTTATAAGTGGCTTTTCAAATTAAGATACATGTAAACATAGCTGTATGATCATCTTATAAAATATGATGCATTATTAAAGTACAAACAGTACAGGTTGTTAAAACTTAGCACTGCTTTGACAATATTGTAATTATGGTTATATATTAACACCTCAGTAATAATATTCACATAAGCTATAACATAAATATAACTCTGAATAGTGCCATTTTGCATAATGAGTACTTTTGATACTCTAAGTACGTTTTGCTGCTAATACTTATATGAATATGTGAAACATTTTGTCACTCATTTTAGACATTAGTTTAGTGTTTTAGGTTACCAAACCTCTTAAATTTTTAATTAAAAATAATTGTAAGTGTGTTGGTTTTTTTTGTTTGTTTATTTTTTTTTACCTCCCACTCAAATCTTGCGAGGCCATACTTTAATTATTGTTTCTGCCAACAGGGTTATGTTTTCCACTGGTCTGTTTGTCTCCTTTGTGTTGTTGTCAGTGGTCATTACACACAACTTTGACAGAGTACATAACGTTGTCAAAAGATTGATTGTGGAGCATGGCAGGACCGAAAATTTTTTCCAAAAGCCAGAGTCACATGACAACCTGAGACTGAACATCTGTTTTTTCAATCAGATAATGATAGTAATTAAAAACAAAATATGATACACCCAGTCTTGAAATAAATACCCTACTGTCAATAAAAAGTCAGAAAAATGTGAGAAACTCTTGTTGTAAAACACGTTAACAGGCATGGAAGAAATTAATGTTTAAAGGAAATCTGACCAGCGTTTCTTGGTAACCGAGTTGTTAGAATTCTACCAAGTGCTGTAGTTGGTATTCGTATCAGTGTTTAAAGTACATTTAATGGCATTTCAATGACCTTTAAGAAAAAACTAGATTATCACTGCAGCATAGAGTAGGATATAGATAAGTAGGACCAGCCCCGAATACTCTGCAGATTGCCTCTGCTCATCTCAGGACAGACTTATGTCAGCAGCTGGTTATTCTAGGAAACAAACAGATGAATGCCATAAAAGAGTAAAGCCATTATTCACATTCCAATGTGATATGGATTTGGACTTCAAGGTTCAGATGTGGTGTGTTATCACTTTTTAACAAATGACAAAATACTATTAATACAAATATTAATAATACTTGATTTGTTCTAAGTGTAATAATAATGCTATTAAAACACAGAGAGAGAGAGAGAGAGAGAACAAGCACTGGATAACATTCTTGCAGCTGGTAGTGGTTCATTGTTGCTGACTATGTCTGGGATTGCTACACAAACTTCTAAGAAAAATAATTCTACAGAAAAAAACACATATACAGTATATGACAGTGAACGATATGCCATCCACTGATGTAAGGCCATAGAGCAATATTATAACCTTGCTCTCCAAAGCAGATAAAATAAGTTAATTAAGATCTAAGCTCATACTAAATTGACACTATAACTCCTTGCAGGAGTAATACATGAATTGTTCTACAGTCTCAGTTATAGATATTCCTATAGGGGTGTTTTTTCACATGTTAACGACTAGGCTGATCCAAAAATTTCCAGCTATGGAGTATTAAACTCAGTACAGCGAAATGCGCTCTGTACTGAGCTGTAGGAATTCAATTAAATCTTCAAGGAGGACGGTCATCTACGTATAGAGATAAGATAATACACCTTTAGCCAACTCCCCAAGAGCTGTAAAGGGAGTGACTTGCACAGTTGTCGGAGAGCAGTATTTATTCGGACACCTCTACGTGTTCCTCACTGCCCTGTCAGTAAACATGGCAACAGACTTTTCTAAGAACGCAGTGGAACGGCCAGAGCCTTATAAGGCAGATGTAAAAGGTAGGTCGAGTTTTTACACTACTGCAGGATAGACAGATGCACTGACTTAAAGTACATCACTGAAGGTTTTATGTTATTTTTTTGTTTCTTTTCGAATAGGGAGCATTCCCAGCTGGCTGCAAGGCACACTGCTGCGCAATGGCCCGGGCATATTTTCTCTGGGGGACACCACCTACAACCACTGGTTTGATGGGATGGCGATCATGTACAGCTTCGCCTTTAAAGCTGGTATGTCTTGCAATACTCGTCTCACTAGCATTCAAGTGTAATTCATGAAATATCATAGGCTATCATAAACCCTGAAATCCTTGTTTGCTTTACAGTTGTTGATCTGTGACTTTAACAGCCTTTTTTAGTGTGGAGAGAAGCTACGAAACGCATACAAGTAAAGTACAAATATAAATATGGGCTTTTCTCTTACAGGTGAAATGACCCACAGAAGCAGATTCCTTAGAGGTGACACATATAAAGCTAACATGGCTGCAAACAGGATAGTTGTGTCTGAAATGGGAACAATGGCCTTTCCAGACCCCAGCAACAACTTAATTGCCAAGTAAGCATACTCTTAATTTAATTCAGACCACCTTACTTATTTCATTCTTTTTCTCCTATTAAAGTAGTATTATTTTATTTCTTTACAAACTTTGAAATAATTTATACATTTTATAAATTTGATGTAATTATTCCATAGCATCTGCAATACACAAACAACATGTTACAGTTTTGTAAAATGGGGGTAATCCTAGAGATGTAAATAGTTCCCTTAAGGATCTGTAATATGAGGATCATCAGTCTTTTGTGTTGTAGAAGCCACCTGCTGTTTCTGTTCCTGTTGTGGATTTGTCACTGAGATACAAATTACCCAAACATTTCTGCACTGTGATGGTCCTGCAAATTCGGTCTTTTGTGTTGGATGACCCCACACCCCCCTTTCTAATATATGTAATTTTTAAAAAAAAATCCCTTGTTTTACAGGGCAATTACCTTTCTCAACCACACAGTGCCTGACTTTACTGACAATGGTGCAAGCAATTTCATCAAATACGGAAATGACTACTATGCAACCTCTGAAACTAACTACATTTGCAAGATTGATCCTGTGACCCTGGAAACACAGGAGAAGGTAAAACCATCTGCTGATCCTGAACATTGTTAACACATAATGAAGTGAAAAGGATGTTTCAGAACTCATGTGTTTCTAAACTGTGTCACACAGGTGGACTACATGAAGTACCTGCCTGTAAACTTGGCCTCATCCCATCCACACTATGACAAGGAGGGCAACGCCTACAACTTCGGAACTTCAGTAGCAGAGAAGGGCAAGACTAAATACATTCTTTTCAAAGTCCCTGAAGTCTCAGAGAAAGGTATGTAAACCTCATAACCTGCTCTACTTTGTCCTGTCCCCTCAGTGCTCTCTCTTACTATTAGCTGTACTTTGTAGAAAAAAAGTTAAGGTACAACACAAGATTATTCAAATGTAGTATAGGGCAGGAGGACCAGATAATGAACAGCCATGGTGAAATGTTCCTACTGCTATTGGTTCTTTCCATGAATTTGAAAGCAGTGTCATCCACATATCTGAGTATTACACTCAATTTACTTAAAAAATAACAGTTTATTTCTAGATGTAAATCTCAGCTCTTGTGTAATTATGAAATGCATATATAATATTAGTATGGGCCTAAAAGTCCACTTTCCACGTCAAATTATTATCACACATTCACTCATATATCTTATACATCATTATGATTGTTAAAGGAAACCTTGAAACCCAACAGCATGTCTCATAGGAAGATTTTAACAAGTTATTTAAATGTATCTTTATAACAATACGATTTTACACATATACATGTTGGGCACCTTTTTAATTTTTTTGTATATTTTCTTTGCTTCTCTGTATTTTTGCCTTTCAGCCAAAGGCAAGAATGTCCCTGCACTGAAGAATGTGGAGGTGATCTGCACAATTCCTTGTCGCTCTCTGCTCACACCCAGCTACTATCACAGCTTTGGCATGACGGACAACTACTTTATCTTTATCGAGCAGCCTTTCAAACTGGACATCCTCAAGATGGCCACTGCGTACATGAGGGGAGTCAACTGGGCGAGCTGTCTGAAGTTCTGCCCTGAGGAAAATGTAAGGGACCATTGCAATCTGTGTTTTGTTCAATGTTATGTATGTTGTTCTTTACATTCATATTACTGAAATAAGTATGAAGCAGCTAGACAGTTGAAAACCTGGGTGGGATGGGATTGACCCAAGATCTAAATCTTTTAACATGACTGTGTAAGATCTTTCCAAATGATAATTTCTTCTTCAGACTCTGATCCACCTGATAGACAGAAAGACTGGCAAAGAAGTTGAGACAAAGTACTACACTGGAGCAATGGTTGTCTACCATCATGTGAATGCTTTTGAAGACGACAGTCATGTGATCTTCGATGTCATCGCCTACAATGATAACAGCCTTTATGATATGTTCTACCTGAGCAAGCTGAGGGAAAACATTGGGTTCTGTGATGAGAGCTATTCCAAACCAAGCTACAGAAGATTTGCACTTCCCATCCACTCAGATAAGGTGGGATTTTAAAAAAAATCAAATTGATTTTGTACTGAAATTTAGAGAAGATGTTCCTCTGACACTTAAGTTTTACTTTCTGACTCGGTTTTGCAGGGCATTGTGGTTGGGGAGGACCTGGTGAAACTCAAATACACATCAGCCAGTGCTGTGAAGGAGAAAGAAGGCAAAATAATGTGCCAGGCAGAGATGCTCTGTGAAGGTATAACCAGTGCCTATCAAATAGACACTTAGAGCAAATCAAGTAATTATTGTGCAAGTTGTATTTCTTACATTGTGTCCTTAAGAGAAATTGATTTGTCCATACAAATATAAAAACTGTTTATTTTCCACAGGTTTCGAATTACCCAGAATTAATTATGACTTCAACAGCAAGATGCACCGGTTTGTCTACGGGAACTGTGTGGAGGAATCTCCACTAGCAAAACAGGTAATTGTTGTAAGTGTTATTTGCCAAGAGAGACCTGAAACTTGCAGACTCTTGAAGAACAATGATTTTAGATGCAAGGCCAATGGGAAACAGATTGTCCCTGGCAGCATTGTTATAACAGAGTTAGGAAGCAAATTGCAGAACTGAGAAATAGCAGCTTGAACAACAGAAGGTAGGAAACACTTTTTGGACGTGTGAATTACCAATTGTACCAACAAAGATCAAACTAAATAGCTCTGTCTGTAATACCCACATCCTTTTCATGGGCATACTTGTACATCACGGTACCAGAAACAATGGAAAGAAGCGATAAACTCAGTGAGGCTTCAAAACATTGAGTTAAAAGGTCTTATACTTTAGAAAGGAGATTCCCTTGTGTCTCATACCCACAGTCCAGAGTTATAATTTCTGCAAAGAGGAAGGTACAAAAGGAAACATCTTGGTTTAGACAATATGATATTTTTTATTCATTCCCACTTTACACGTGATACAGGAGAACTTTTGCTTTGACTTGTAATGGTGTTTGCATATGGGTTTTACACACTATGAAATCCAAATTAATGAAAAAGACAGGCAAAATTTAAAGTAAAAGTTATGATGGTGATCAGTTGTCTTACAAAATAAGAAAATGTTATCTGCTGAAATATGTATGTATGTATGTACTCAAATTCCATGCCACCTTGTCTAAAACCTGATCATGTCAGCAGTAAAACCTATTTCAAGAGCATTGCTTGCATTAATTGGATCACTGCCAACTGTATTTGTATCAGCAGAATTAACACAAGCCCGCACATTGATTAGATTTGGCTAAAAAGTGACCTTAGAGGTGAAACAGCACCTCTCAGACACAGTCTCAACAAAAACTAAATAAATGCGTAAAAAAGGAGGATTTATTTCACGGTGCTTGTATTGGACTGAGATTAATTGTAGAAGTGTCCCTACTTTGTGGTATAGAACACCATAACAAATATATAAGTAAGTTACATAAATCATAAATACAAATTAAGTCATTGCTAGAGCTTCCTTTTAGGAAGATGGGGCCTTGTACAGTTGCTTAAGCCCTGAAACATGTTTACTTTTATTTTTTATGAAAAAAATGAACTTACACAATCATTTTACCCCCTTGTCTTGTCTTGTTATCTTGAATGAACTCAACATATGGCTGTTTATTATACATGCTGATTGAATTAACTAAAGATGCTTTTGGATATTTTTTCATTCATTTAATCATAACTATAATGATTTTACAGAATTGGTCTGTTGTGTTTCAGTTACTAAAAGGAATATTGCATGCCACTATAAAACAATAACATGATGACCGGGATTACAGGACATTTTTATTTCATTTTTTATTAATGAAAGAGCTTGCTACTCAGTAGCGATAGGAAGTATTAGCATATCACTGATGAACCTTTGGGAAAAATGACTTGATTCCCAAATGATTAGTGAATCTTATCTGAATAACTGACTAAAGTCAACACAGCTATTACTAGGAAGAGAGCTGCTGCCAGTTCCACAATGTGCACAGCCTACTGACAGAACTAAGATGGTCTATTTTACAACTTCATAGCTCTTTTCCAAGTATATGGCTTGTAGTTGGGACAAAGTACTGTGCGAGCATGTTGCATGTTTACAAGATAAGCTATTTATGCTAGGTTCTGGGAAAGATTGAGTGGTTCTTACTTAAATGAACAAATGATTAGAAAAAGGATATATAAACAACATAAACTAAAAAAAAACTGCTTGTAAGAGGTTTTTTAATAATTAAGCGGTCACACTGTCCTCTGCCATGTCTGTTAATACTGATCACAGCATCTGAGTGTCATCACTGCTTGTCAGATACAGTAAGGTAAACTCAGAGTGCTAGTTTTTAATGCATTGTTATGAGCTATGTGTTGTTTTATACAGGCTGAGCAAAAGTGTGCTTTAGCCTGTACAAAACAACACACAGATTTCATTTTGACAAGTAGTAATAACACTACATACTATAAACAGTATATACACAATACAACATTAGGAAAATTTATCAAGTAAAAGTGTGTCTTAATTACTTTTCCTTATCTATCCATTTACTGAAGATTGGCAAGTTTGACACAGAAACCAAGGAAATGCTTTACTGGAATGAAGACAACTGCTGGCCATCCGAGCTGGTGTTCATCCCCAGACCAAATGGAGGGTCAGAGGATGATGGTGAGAAAACTGTGTGGTGGGCATGTACAATGTATGACATTCATATGTATAGTGTGTTATGTATGCTACTATTTACAGTATCGGATAGAGTACAAATGGATGGGGTACCGGGAACAAAGATAAGATCCCTCATTGATTACATCTTTATCGGCAAAACTGTATATTAACTATAATTTTGAAGTAAAAGTAAATTTGCAAACCTGCCATCATCTGATGTGATTCCTTAGATTTTTGATTTTGCTGCTTTGTATTCACATTACACTCTATCCTTTCCATTTTCAGGTGTGGTTTTAACATCAGTTATGAACTCAAACCCAGGCCAGTCTGGTTTCATCCTAATTCTTGATGGCAGGACATTCAAGGAAGTAGCTCGAGCATATGTGAACACTGAGCTCCACAAGGACATGCATGGATTTTTTATCCCACAAGGAAATTAGTCAGTTGTGTATATGTAAAAATGCATTTGGCGAACTTCCAATAAACTCTTTCCAAATAGAAGGCCACAGGAATCTATTTGAACATTGAAAAATACACTGCTGTATATATAAATGTGTTTTAGAATGAAGTGTAATGAGGATCCACATAGTTTCTATAAAATTACACAGATTGAATCAAAACAACATTTTATCCATATGTTTATAAAGAGAGCCCCATAGATGCATGGTAGGTAGTACTGTTGAGGCTTTCGTCATACGTATTTTAATCTAAAGTGGTTTAGAAAAACGAATACAGGCGTCCGGCCCCCAAAAACAGGCCAGGGAAAAACACTGGATAAGGTGGCTGTCACTGAGTGAGCATGCCAGTTAACCTTAATGTACATTTCTACCACTTTGATTTAATAAATTCAACATTATAAGCATGCAATTTTTAACACTTTTTTGTTCTGGATTACTCATCTAAGTATCATCTAAGTGATATTGTCTTATTTCAGTCAGTGTATACGTGTATACGTGCGTATCCGCGTTGCTCTGTCGTCCTTTAATCCCATCCGCTGTTGTTGCATATACGATACCTTCTGATGTATCAAAATAAAAGCCAAGCTAAGAAATAAAGGTTTCTATCCACTGAAACGCTAGAGGGCTTTTAATTTGAAACAGTTACAGGTTACAGTGTTGAGTTTGTATTAACAGCGTAATGAACTAATTTTAATAGGGAAAACGGGAGCAAATCGAAACTAGACTCCCTACTAAAATATAACCAGTTATACTTATCGAACAGAGGGAATCGTTGATCGATGTTTATCAGTATTTATTATGTAGTCTATATTATTTGATTGTACGGCTATGACTGTCATTGTACTTGAGTTTAAAGTTTTCACCCCCCCCCCCAAAAAAAAACAAAAAAAAAACAAACAAACGTAAAGTTCTTACATATATTCCCACTCTTTAGTTTAACAAGATTATAAAAAATGAATACAACCAACAGTCAGAATCAGGGGCAGTCAGGGTGAGCAATCATGGTTATGTGTTGTTTTTACATATAGTAAGGATAGTATAGTGAATTGTAGTTACTTACAAGCTAGTAAAGATAAAAATATTAAAATATTTGGAATGCAATAACGTAAAGTCTGCAGCTAAATCAAATCCTGTTTATAATTGGGTTTATAATTGGTCTATAATTGTAGAGCACCGACTCCATCACAGTGTTTATCTGATAGATCACAGACCTAAAAGCACAGTATAGGGCATCACAATGAATATAGTATCTGTTGCATCACAGATTACAAACAAAATTGATCAGTGATATGGCTTTTCTATGAACTTAATATTAGATCTTTTGCCACTAGAGGGAGACAAAGACCTGGTTTACACAGCCCTGTCATCTGTTGACAGAACAACACACATAAATTAGTTTTGACACTATTTCAATTTTCTCCAGCAAGATATTATTGCACATAAAACCTAACAAAGTTGACAAAGTCAAATATGAGGGCATTGACAACATAGTGTCATGACTCATGAATGAACTGCAGAAAATAACAATGCTAAAAATACAACATTATCATGGGCGCTCACCTACAGTGCTGGTCAATAAATCAAACTATACCTGACTCAATGTACAAATTATTCTTGACCTGTAAGTACATTGCAAAAATGCCTCTTTGACCAGTCCTTTAATTTCAGATTTAGTCATGAAATTGTCTATGATTAATATTTCCAATATTTCTCAAAAAAACAAAAACAAATTAAATGATCAGATAATGTCACTGGATTAAAAGAAATAATTACATCACATATGTCAGTGTTATACAGTATGAGTTCAAGAGCCATTTTTAGACACACACATAGATCTATAATAAACAACAATAATTATAAATTATAAATTCTTACCCTTTATGCTCATGACTGTGTAATCACCTCGTCTTGACCTTTGTTATTATTACTTGTGTGAGAATCTGTACAACTCTCTCATGACAACAGAGGCTGCGCTCAGAAGAGGAGGTGAATACCAGAGAGGAACAGGGCACTCTTGTTCCTCTCCTTAAGGCCATCTCACTTGTCTATTCCTGTATGATAAGCAAAGAACTATCTTCACCATGTATATTGATATATGTCAGCGAGAATACAAGCCTCTGCCCATCTGGCACATAAAAAGGATGGCAGAAGAACTAGAAAGTATACAACTCATTGCTGCTGTTATGTGTTGTGCTGCTGTATGACTTGTCTCCTTGCTGCAAGAATAAAACACTTGCTTGGACTTCGGAGAATCCGTGTGTTATTTGGAAAGTTTCCTAACAAAATTGGTCCTTCGAGCCGGATCCCAATAACCTTTCCTCATTCCAGGATCGGAGCTGAAACCGAGCACGGGGGAGTCTAGGACTCCTACTGAAAAGCCCTCTAGCTGAATTGCTGCTATTTGAGGCCAGCTTCCACTGGAAGGTGGAAAGGTTAGGGGATCACCGAATCCAAACACCGTATTCCCAACTTCAAGGCAGGACAGAAAAAATGAGAGAGTTTTGAAACGAGTGAATGGAAATCGTCTAAAATGCAAGACGGGTGAAAACCCGTGAGCTTAGACGTCCTATTTAATGAGAGGTTAAATAGGCACCGCTTAACTAAGACCTGTGAAAACAGCGAAGTCAATTATTTGACAGACCTGACTAAACCAGTGAAGTTAAGCAACGTGAATAGTCCATAGCCTGTGTGAGAAGGCTACAGGAATAAATAACTCTGTGCCCATGTTAAAAATTGAGAGAGAAATCGCTATAAAAAGTGTGAAGGTGAGTCTTCGTTAAATGTTTTAATGAAATTAAATGTGGGGTGGTAGCTATTAACAGTGTCTCAGTGGAAACCTTACGGTGTCAACAAAAGTCAACACATTTCACTGATCGGACCAGTTTATCGGGTGAACTCCATACAAACTGGTTAGCTGTTAAGAGGGTAGGAAATATGGGTAACAAATTTCATAAAAAAAAACAGAGAAGTTAGGTGGGGATTGTTGAGTCCATCCTTCAAAACATCAGGACTCGCGCATTCGTTTAGTGAAGTATGCAAGACGCAAAAAGTTAAATTCACATCTATTTATTAAAATACAGCAGAGTCTTAAAGATTGAGGTTGCTTACAGAGCTCTGGACCAGACTATGAATCCCTGACAAGCATACAGCATTCACATCAGTTCACGAAGTCTGAGTGACTATTCTCTCCCTGGTCCAGCAGATATTAGGTTTAAACATCATAAATAACATTGTCGGCATGGTCATCTTCTTTTTGGCTGAGACCTCCATTGCTCCTCAGGTATGTGCCTCCCTCGTACGGACATTCCACTCTGGACATGCTTGACTCTCACCATTTAACGGCTTATCTGTAGAAAAACAGGTAATAAAAGACAAGACATTTCACAGCACCCCAGGACAGTTTCTCACACTGTCATGCCGCCTCCAGATAAGGGGTTGTTTATCACATATAAACAACCATATATCTTTGGGTGCATTCTTTGCAGAATAACACCTCTGTTTAGTACCAGCGCCTGAGTGTAATAAACACCACAAGCCACTTTCTTTTAGTCTCATAACAAGATAATATATAAAAACACATAAAAATAACCCTTCAGGATGAAAAATATAATGTTAAAAAAATACAATATAATGTTTACTAGAAACCAAGACAGCTTAAAATATCGAGATAAATGGAAGAACAAATATGTCTTTGGCGGAAAAATAACAGTGGAAGCATGCAATAAATTAATTAAAAAAAACATAGAAAAAGCAAGCAAAAACAAATCGCTAGACAATGATCAACTAAAACAAGCCAAATTGTGGTTAGGAGAAGCACAAAAAAGAAAAGAAGCCAAGAAAGCCGAAGCGTTAGCACTGCAAGACAAAGAAGACGATAATGCAGTAGTAGCTGCGAGGCGTAGGCACCACGAGGAACCCCAGTCAGGCCCTCCCCAGGCCCAGGAAACAATTTGACTAACTATCCTCCCCCATGTTCTAAAAAACGCGAGGCTGATAGCCCTACTCCTGAACCATCTGCCCCTATAACAAAAGCAGGAGAGCGAACACGAAATCTGTAACCTAAAATACAAATGGAGAGAGCCCTGAGACAAATTTTAGGACATGATTGGTGTAGTCGGTGGCGATTGGAACCCCAGTGATAATCGAGGAGCACCCCTGCTTTATGGTATTGCTGAATAAGATCAGAGATTGATTGCTCTCTATAACAGAACTACAAATAGATGGTAGGCAGGGGCAAATTGGACTGAGATAAATTGATGCCTCCAAAAAGAAGATGAAGATGTGGATCATTATTTCCACAGATTAAAAGAAGTCTTTGACAACCATAGTGGAGTTGAGATACCCGCAGATCAGATAAATGACTCTCCCTATGAACAACAATTAAAAATGCCTTCCTAAAAGGTTGCAGGCCAGAAATCAGCAGCTTTGTACAAAAGTACACAGTGACTCACCGTACATGCAGGCTGATTGACTTACAAGAAAATGCCAGACATGCAGAATGCACAATATGTGATGGAAGGGAGAGACAGAAAAAGAATAGGAGGCGGAGGAAGAGGAAATAGAGGGAGAGGAAGAGGAGGTAGAACAAATAGAGAAGAAGGATGTTTTGTGTGTGGCAAAAAGGGACATTGGGCAAAAGACTGTAGAAAGAGAAAGACCAACGTAGAAGGGGAAGAAGATGAAGCATGACTAGAGAAAGGACAAGAAAAGAACGAAGATGTAGAAGAGACGGGGCAAGAAGAGGAAGTGTTAGAACTTGGTGAAATAGACGTAATGTTACAAAGTGAAGAAAAACCTGAAATAATAATATTAATTGGAGGAAAAGAAATTAAATTTCTGTGTGACTCAGGGGCATCTAGAACAGTAGTTCACCCAGACGACGTCCCTGATGTAAATTCAGCAAATTCTTGAATATTTGTTAAAGCAGCAAATGGAAAAATTCATAAAGAAAGCCTTTCTGAACTTGTAGCCTTAACTGACCCTGAAACAGGCAAAAACAGCCTGTGCCAATTAGTGTTATCAAAAATCTGTCCTTGCAACCTGCTAGGGAGAGATATGATGCAAAATCTTGGCATAGCAACAGTGCCAACTGAGAGAGGTATGAAAGCATACAGAGTGGCACACTGTTTTGTGGTAGAAGGACACTGTGATGGTTCCAGCTATTGGTATAGTCTGGATTTAGTCACAACCGGCCCAGGGACAGTGACCACATCACTTATCCAAATGGCAAAACAAAAGATAGCTCCTGGTGCTGACATTATGCAAGTCAATGACTTACATTGCACTATGTACTCCAGACACACAACAGGTCCAGATCCAGACTATGAGAAAAAGTTTCTGAAAATGAAACAGACCAAAGTACATCTCACATATATGTACTGGGACAAAATAGGAAACCTTGCAGCAAGCTTTACACTAAACGAGGAAGTGAGGAAGCTGTACCGAGAGTGGTCTAGCTCACCACATGTCTCACTTTCAAAGAACAAAGACGGCAAGTGGGAAGATTTAGGAAGACTTGTAAAAAGTTGTGAAGCAATAAAAGACTGGACAGACACCAAAAAGGCTGTTTCTACAGTCCCAGTTTAAAAATGTACTTGTGCATTAAATTGGAAAACACATGCTAAAACCGCAGTTCACTTGAGAGAAACTAGGAGATTAGAGCACTGACAGATATTAGCCTTAACTGAGGGACAGGAAGAAGCATTAGCAGAGGTGCCAGAACATTTATGGTCAAAAGGCAAAGCAGATGTAGGACTAATTAAAGGAATTGAGCCAGTTCACCTCATAGCTAAATCCTCTTTTAGACAACATCAAAGACAATATCCATTGAAGCCTGAAGCTGAGCAAGGCATTGGACCAATAATAGAAGATTTACTTAAAACTAAAGTAATCATTGAATGTCCAGATTCACCCTACTCCACTGTTTCCAGTAAAGAAAGCCCCACTGTCATCAGGATGAAGGATGGTTCAAGATTTACAAGCTGTGAACAAAGCAGTAGTACCAAGAGCCCCTACAGTTCCAGATCCTCACACTCTTCTAAATGAGTTGGATCCAAAAAATAAATACTACTCAGTAGTGGACATATGTAATGCATTTTTCTCAGTGTCAGTCCACAAAGATAGTCAATTTTGGTTTTGCGTTCACTTATAAAATGAAAACGTACACTTATACCAGAATCCCACAAGGATATTGCGAGTCTCCTATAATATTTTCACAAGCTATGTCCGCCAATTTGGCCAAATTCACTCCCCCTAACGGAAGCCAACTTCTACTTTATGTAGATGACATTTTAGTAGCTTCTGAAACACAAGAAGATTGCAAAATTGACACAATAGCCTGACTTAAGTTCTTAGCTAAACAAGGACACAGAGTTAACAAAGACAAATTGCAACTGTGCCACCCATGGCAAAATACCTAGGATATAACCTGTCACGAGAAGGAAAACATTTAGATGAAGACAGAATAACTTCAATTCTGGAAACACCGAAACCTAAATGAAAAAACAAATGATTTCATTTCTTGGTATGACTAATTTCTGCAGAAGCTGGATTTCTAACTATGCAGTGATTACAGCACCACTGACGGCGTTAATCTATGACACTCCCATGGCTGCATCAGATCCACTAACCTGGACACCTGAAGCAGAAAACGCCTTTGTCAAAATAAAACAGCTACTACTAGGATCAGCAGTACTAGGACTTCCTGATTATTCCAAGGTGTTCCCTCAAACTGTAGACTGTAAAGATGGATACATGACTTCTGTCCTTACCCAAACATATGGAGAAAAAGACATACCTTTGGCATTCTACTCAACTAAATTAGACTCAGTTGCACGAGCATTGCCACCCTGTGTACAAGCTGTTGTTGCCGCTTCAATGGCAATACAGGCATCGGCCTCTATTGTGCTAATTCACCCAATTACATTGAAAGTACCACACGCTGTTTCTGCTATACTATTGCATAACAAAATCTCGTATCTTTCTCCCTCGAGACATTTATCTTGTATGACAGTATTACTGTCACAGTCACATTTGACTATTGAAAGATGCACTACACTTAACCCTTCAACATTAATGCCCACCGCTACAGACGGTGATCCTCATGACTGCTTAGCAGAAATTTCAGAAAGAATATTACCCAGACCAGATTTAAAAGACACTCCGTACAAAGGAGCAGACATAACTATGTTTGTGGATGGCTCAAGCAGGAAAAACCCAGAATGCAACAGGATTTGCTGTAGTAACTGATACTACAACCCTGATAGTCAAAATATTGCCAAAACGCTATTCTGCACAACTAGCAGAGCTAGTAGCATTAATTGAAGCATGTAAATTAGCTAAAAAAAAAGATAGCAAACATTTACACAGACAGCCAGTATGCATTTTCAACTATACATGTATTTGCACAACAATGGAAAAATAGAGGCATGGTGAGAATCACAAAGTATTAACACTAAATTTACTGGAAGCCGTTCAACTTCGAGTAAATTAAGTAGCAATATGCAAATGTCCTGCACACACTGGTAAATATGACCGAATTTCATAAAGCAATGCTAAAGCAGATGCAGCTGCAAAGGAAGGAAGGAATATGAAGTATTGATTATAGACAATACACCTACATTCGTGGATCAGGAAGTGCTGAAGGATATGCAGAAGGTCTCCCCACCCTCTGAATGCAGAAGTGGATAAATAAAGGCGCAAAACAAGAAAATGGCATTTACAAATGACCAGAAGGAAAGCCTATTTTACCAAGCAACCTTTTTAGATATGCTGACATATTGAGTCATGGACAGGAGGGATGGTAGCAGTAATTCAAAGGGTGTTTACAACCTATGGCTTCACTAACTATTCAAAAAAATTTTGTTTAGCATGTTCCATTTGTGCAAAATACAATGCACAAGGGAATATGAGACCTAAAAGAGGAGCGTTTCCAAAACCTCAATTTCCTTTTCAACATATATGCATGGACTTTATTGAATTGAATAAATGTGAAGGAAAGAAATACTGCCTAGGAATCATTGACATGTTTACAAAATGGGTGGAAGCGTTTCCCTGTACCACACCGGATGCAATTAGTGTAGCGAAAACCTTAGTAAAGGAAATAATCCCACGATTCGGTATACCAGAGAAGATTTACAGTGACAATGGTTCCCATTTTGTGAATAATGTAATAACACTAATTGCTCAAAACCTAAAAATAAACTTGAAAAATCAATGTGCTTATCAGCCCCAATCTGCAGGACTGGTAGAAAGACATAATGGTATCTTAAAAAACAAATTAAGAAAAACTATGTCTGAGACAGGGAAGAACTGGGCATACTGCCTACCACTAATAATACTCAACATGAGAATAACTCCTACAACGACAGGATTAACACCTTTTGAGTTAATGTATGGTAGACCCTATACAATACCTCAATTAAAACCATTTCAAACTTCAGATGAAGAAGCAGATCAAACATTAGCAGACTATATGAGAAAAATACTGACAAGCAAAGAAGTACCCTATGCTAATTCTCTTCCAGGTGAAGAACCAGAAACCCTGACTGAGACTGTGAAACCAGGAGACTGGGTGCTGATAAAAGCCATCAAAAAGAAAAATTGGTCAAGTCCAAGGTGGGAAGGTCCATTCTAAGTATTACTCACTACACGCACTGCAGTGAAGATAGCTGAGCGAACTTCCTGGATACACCTATCACACTGTAAGCTTGTAAAACCATTTGATAAGTAAACAAGGGACAGATTAGTTACTCACCACAGTTCCCTCAGGCAAAGTCTGAATACAAAGGGGGGCTATCTCAACAGGAGAAAGCTCGAGTCAACCTCAGTGAAGAAACCAGCAGCCAAAGGAGGACATAGGGTGAGGCTAAAATAGCGATAACGAAATTTTAGGAAAAACATGGAAAGAAACAGACCTCGGCATCCCTTCAGACATCCTGGACTCTGCGGTCTCAGAGGCACAATCTGCTGTGTCATACTGATAACTATGATGATAATGATTCCACTATTGTGGTATGAACTCAGGACAGGATTAGACCAAGAGAGAGATAACAAATTGAACTAACTAGACCAAAAAGAATGATAGGTAAAGAGTGGCAGAACCATGACACATGAAAAGCCCCTGTGGTGATTCATTGTCAATCTGGATCCACACCTTGCATTGCCTCTATAGACTTCTGTGGTGCAATTAAATCCCAAAAGGAAGAGAACTCCAATATACATGGTCAGAAAAATACTTGTGCAGAATGTACCACCTTCAAAAACATGTTTGGGGTAAAAAAACGTACATGGGGTTGTAATTGTGAAGAATGGAGATGGGCTATATGAAATACAGGGACACATGATTGGGGCTATGATCCAAAACCACAAAGATCTCCAGATCTAAAAATTAGATTATCAATGATAAAAGGAGAAGGTGGAAAACAGTGATAATTACTATAGAGAACCCAAATCCTAATGATAGTGGCACCTATGTGTTGGGTGCGTACCAAACTAGATATCCTCAAGGCATTTTTTAAGTAAATATAACTAAAAAGATAAAAAATCGACGACAAACACACCTACAACAGTAGCCCCGACCTCCAATCCAGCTAAAAGACTTGCAAAATACCTCACTAAACTAACTAAAAAAGGAAAGATAGCCTTAGAAACAGGTTTTGTGGACAAAAATGAATAGATGGAATGGATGATGTATACTGCTCAACAAAATGGACAATCAAATTGTATTGCATGTTCAACTGCCAGACCTCAATTAGGAACTTCTCCTTTCAAATTAAATATGGAAAATGATCCTGGTGGTTTAGAATGCATTTTGCTGATGTTCTAGGGGACATTTGTTCCCACTGAAGAGATATGTAAAACACTGTCTTTGTTGTTCCCACGAGTTAAGAGAACAGATATTCCACCCTCAGTGATAGCCTATAAAGGAAATTATACTTGTTTTGAGCGACTTGGTAATGGAAAGGATGTCTAGTCTATCTCCCCAGATTATTGCCAAACAACTGTCGACGTTACCGATGACAACGGGAATCTGACGGCCTCTTGGTTTCCAACCAGACGACTATGAGAGCGGACCTCTAGTGGTTGTGTGGAGACATGAAGCTAAGGCCAAAACTCCCCCGTGACTGGAAAGGCAGTTGTGCACTAACTCAATTAATTGTGCCCTTTCTTATGTTCCCAACAGGTCAGTTTGGAAAACTTGGAGATAAACTCTCCCAAGAAAATTTGAAGCGTCATCGCCGTACTATGTCTGGAGGGTCATTTGATAACAGGGTATACATAAATTGTATCTGAGTTCCGAGAGGAGTTCCTGATGAATTTAAAGCAAGAAATCAAGTGGCGGGAGGGTTTTGAATCATTTATTTTCTGGTGGGCAACAATAAATAAAAATATTGATTGGATGAACTATATCTACTATAATCAGAGGAGATTTGTGAATTATACTAGAGATGCTGTGAGAGGCTTTGCTGAACAACTGAGACCAACTACACTGATGGCATGGCCTTAGATATATTATTAGTTGAGAGAAGAGGTGTTTGCAAAATGTTTGGAATTTTCTGTTGCACCTTTATCCCTAATAATACTTTCTCAGATGGCAATGTAACCAAGGCTTTGAAAGGACTAACTTCTCTGCCCGAGGAACTGGCTGAGAACTCTGGAATGGAGGACCCCTTCACGTCACTGATGGAAAGGTGGTTCGGTCGCTAAAGTAGACTGCTGACTTCTCTCCTCGTCTCGGTGGCAGTGGCAGCAGCATCATTTTTACTATTACTCATCTGCTGATGCTTTGAATAAAGTTGAGTTCTTGCTATAGAAAAAAAAAAGAAAAAAAGAAAAAGACTTATTTTTAGCGTATTTTTACAATGTTTTTGATTTTGTGCATAAAGTATAAACAGGAGGGAAATGTTAGAAAATTCTTACCCTTTATGCTCATGACTGTGTAATCACCTCATCTTGACCTTTGTTATTATTACTTGTGTGAGAATCTGTAAAACTCTCTCATGACAACAGAGGCTGCGCTCAGGAGAGGCCATCTCCTCAAGGCCATCTCACTTGTCTATTCCTGTATGATAAGCAAAGAATTATCTTCACCATGTATATTGATATATGTCAGCGAGAATACAAGCCTCTGCCTATCTGGCACATAAAAAGGATGGCAGAAGAACTAGCAAGCACTCATTGCTGCTGTACTGTGTTGTGCTGCTGTATGACTTGTCTCCTTGCTGCATGAATAAAACACTTTGACTTCGGAGAATCCGTGTGTTATTTGGAAAGTTTCCTAATAACACACCCGTGTACTTCAGTGCAGTCAGTATTGCAATTTTTTAAATCTCCAGCAGCAAATAAACTCTTTGTCTTAACATCCACCATAAACAAATCATATTTAAAAACAAACACACTCATAGACATACTTGGATATGCTAAATAGATGACCATATATTTATCTAATGTTGGTTAACCAGGATACAGCAGTAATATAGACACTTTTTGTATGTAGAATACAAAAAGAAAAAACAAACAAAGAATATTTGAGGTTAAGGTTATTTGAGGTTACTTATACAAAGTTACAAAATGTAAATCATAGTTAGGTAAATCATCAGTAAGTTTCATTTCAAAATACTGAATGTTAGAAAATAATTTCCCATTTATATGTAAAGACCTAGAACAAAACCTTTACAATGTTTTGAATAAATAAAAATCAGAAACAACAGTATGGATGACTTGCTTTGGTGACAAAATAATTTTAAAAGGCTGTACTCAGGAAGGAAAATATGCATTATCTAATAGAAGCAGACATGGGCTGCATCTGTCAGGCCTGACAGTGAACACAAATAGGGCTACTAAAGGTTGTGGGTTGCTGTATAACGGCAAAGCCAAAAACAGGAAAGTCGGCCTGTGAAACAGAACACACTTGCTCTTTTGATTAAACCTTTGCCTTGACCACTGTGACAGAGTGAAAGAGCAGATCAATAATGTTCCTGACTCAGCTGATTAGAACTGGTCTTGTCAGACCAATCAATGTAATAATAAAATGCCAAACTGCAACATTATTTACCCATGTTTCTTTAAAAATTGAATCAGCAGTGTCTGAGATATTATCCATGACACAGATAAACAAACCAAAAATACAATACAGTGCCCTCCCTTGGGATGTTAAGTTTAACTTTGAGACATTGAAGTACAGTTGTAAGATGGTCAGCGAGTTTTCCAAAATTCAGTAGATGGATTGAGCTAGATCCATGGCCAGCCAAAAATAAACAAACATACAAAAAATCATTGAGGGAGATTGGAAGTAGTCAACAATGAGCACTGATATTGAAAGTACACGTGTGAAGTTGTTGATACAATAAGAGCAGACGAAGAGGAGGTGTCCAATAGCTATCCTGGGTTCCCTGGAAGTGTTTAAGCCACACCTGTAGTGATTGATTATAGGCAAGGGGGGTAGGGAGACAAAATTGTAATTAAGCTGAAACACTTAAGCCTGCTCCAAAATCCTTGAATGGCCAGTGTTCCCTTCTCTCCTTTCCTCTTAGTACCACAGACAGACAAACAGGGCTGGTTTTGGTTGTTGATGTCATGGTGCGTTCATCATGCATCACATCCAATCTCATATCAACAACCATAAAGGAAAGGCAGTAATGAAAGGATGCTTTTTAAGGAAATTGGAACACATTGAAGAGCAGATAGGAAACTGCATTGTGGTTGACACAGTGATGACTTCCCAATGGCGGGATGGTGGCAGTAGAGGATTTTGCTGTGATGGTTTATAGTCATTACTTGCAACTGGCCAGTCAGAGGCCTAGTATTCAGGGATCAGGTAGACAAAAATAATTGGTTGTCTGAGTCCATAAATGTCTACTGCCCTTTGCTGTTTAGTTGTCCTCAACTTGATTCTCCTCTTCTTTAGCTGGAGAATCCTGGTTTTTCTCAGTGTCTTCTCCCTCATCATCTGACAGACAGAGAGAAAGAGGGACAGAGAAGTGATACAGAGACATATAATGAGTTTCATAAGTTACTACTTGTGAAGTCAGTGATACAAATGAAGTTGGTTGAAATAGTGAGTATTTTACCTTGAAAACAGCAGGAATTTGAGTCACCACGGCAGACTGAGCAAAGGGTCAACTCATAGCAACTATAGAAAAAGGCAGGTTTAATGGTCTCCCTGAGGAAAAAAGGCTTTGTTTGCTATGTAATTTAGGCACAGTACATTTAATATTTTATTGCTTATTATACAATGATTTATGATGATTTACACTTTACGTAAAATTTCCTTAATTTCTGCACTGTAAGACATCATACAGGAATTTAGTGGAATCAACTAATCTTTTCTCATTAACACAACGTAAATGTATAACTTTTGTTAATTTCAAGTTAATTCAACTTAGAATGTCTAGTTTTATTTTTTAGACCACTTTAGAACTTATATACATGAGTGTTCTAACTTGATGTGTTTTAACTTGAAATTATGAGTAGAATGAATGATCTGCTGCTGTTAACTCAACTCTGCAAATTAAATTTTGAAAGACACAAAACTAGCATATTAACAGACTTCCCAGCAAGTATTGTTTGGGAGTTAAAACTCTCGAGAGACTCTCCTTTTTTGTAGTTTGAAGAAAACAGACATGATGTGAACTTGCTGTGTGTCTTTAATACATGCCAACATAAGTCCTGGTTTTTTATTTTCATAATAATGTAAGCAATGCTCGATGAAGGTTATTTTTGAATTCAGTTCCTTACGCTGTAACCTACACTGTACACACCTTACTCTGTACCTTATGTAGCCTTGCATGCTGCCTTTGAACTTCTTAAGTGAGAAGCTTAAGTTCAGCAATTGCACAACTCGATTTAATGCTTTCACTGTTCAAAGTAGAAAGTAGTTTAGAATTAGTATTGAACTTGAAAAAAAGATTTTTTTTTTTCACTGATAACAAGCTATTAGTCATCCCTCTTAATCACACTGAATTTTTCCATCTTATCTGTACTTGTGCATTGTGGCCACCATGAAAATATGTGTCATTAGGACGAGTGACATTTCTTACCTGATTTGTTGATGTTGAGCTGTGCCAGACTCTGTGACAGGTCAGTGGGTCCCTGAACTCCAGGGGCTGTTTGGATTTCATGGATGGCATTCCTGCGACCGGACCGTCAAGGGGTGATGAAGTCCTCGTAGGTCGCCTCCACATCCGTCATCGCTGACACACCTCACCATAGCAGGACCTGGCACAAAGTGTAGTACAAAATTGACACGAGCTAAGGTGCACATGGACACACACACAAATGAACATGCATTATATTTTTTAGGAATATTACTAAAATATAGGGAATTTGTGCAATTTGTCCTAAACAACTTTTTACAATGGTTACATTTGCAGTTTATATTGACATAAAGAAAGTGACACAGCGAGTTACTCATGCATTCAATATATTCCTCCTTCCTCTTATTTTATGACCTAATCCCTGATTAATCTATTTTAATCTCAGTCTAGTATAAGGGCAACACCAGTAACACAGAGGAGAAAAAAATCTGCAGATGGAATACTGGGCAGTGTAATGAAAACAAAAATGAGGGTGTTCTTGAACTAATGTTAAACAGCAACCAAAAAACACACATTCAAGGGGTAATTATGGCACAAAGGAGGACAGTATTGTATTCAAATGTCATCCCACTTGGAGTAAGCATTGAGTATGATGGGAGCTGTGTTGCCCCAGAGGTTTAGGTTAAACCCCTCTGCTGACATTCTAATGCTCTGTATCAATCTGCCCGGGTGAAGCTGCCCTTCAGCACTGAGTAGGTTCTGGCGTTTCTGCCCCATTTCCACAAATTAAAATCTATCTATCTGAGATTTTTTTTAACTTTATCAATTTTAAATAACAGCACTTAAACACTTCTAAGAGTTAGACTCTGGAGAGGAGTTAGACTGGAGACTTAGACTTAGACTATTTTCGGAGGTGTGATTGACCGTGGCTATTTTTGGAAGCCTCCTCTGTCATCACCTGAGTGTGCTCCCACTCAGCTGTCTTTCTCAAAATGGTGTCAAGATGGGCAAGACCCAACAGATGTTGTCCATGTACAACTGGCAAACTCAACATGGGGAAGCAACATACTAAAGATGACTATGCTCCAACAAGAAGACAAAGAATTAGTGTATCTTCTCAGAGTCAAACACTAATGCTGAGTCAGAAATGATCATGTATTGCTAGATTTTGAAAATAGTATAAAGATCTACAAGACAAAGACTTTATATATCCAGACCTTTCTATAAGTGCTATAACAGAAGCAGCTCCCTTGCTAAAAATAATTAGTGCTAATTAGAAATGAAATGGATAATCTGCAGTGTTAAAGGCCCGATTCAAAAACCAGTTGGGGAAACTACATTCAGCACCAAATATATAATGTGAACAGTTGTTTTCGTTTTATGTGTATTAACATCTGAATAAATCATGTCTCAAATTTAAGATTGAGTCAAACAATGTACATTATTTTTTATCATTACTAATTCAATTAGTTCACTTGCAACTGCAGGTGAACTAAGATGTTTTAGACGGAAGAGGTGGTTTTATTTGTAGCTAAAAGTGACAGAACATTCTTTGCAAGTATTTCCTATGCTCAGATTCTACAAAATATTAATTGGCAATTTATATTATTTAATCACACTGTTGCACCCAGTAGAACATCAGCAGTTAAGCAGTGTGTGTGTGTGTGTATGTGTAGCTCAGGTTGCCTGGACAACAATATATCTAGCACAGATTCAAAACAAATGATTGAGTCACTTTGTCACTGACCAAAAAAGAAAAAAAGAAAAAGAAAAAAACGCTGTGCAACCATTTGATTTGTCCTGCTGCCAAACAGAATATTACCAGTGAGTACAGAATTGATGAGGGCAGTGCAGGAATAGAGTCCCAGAAACTTATGCAAATGTTATTCTAGGTTGGCCTGGGCAAAATTTGGGCTGATACCCTACTCTCTCTCTCTTTCTCTCCCTCCCTCTCTCTCTCACACACACACACACACACTCGGACATTACACATACGGAAACATATACTATACTCCTACACTCCTAATTTAATTCCTAACTATTGCATCTGCAATATCTCAATACCTTTTCAAGAGGAGCTTACAAAGTATTTTAATATGTTATTTCTAAAGCATCCTATTAAATCTATAGGCTAAGGTTTGGACAGGATTAGTTAAGTAATTTTTAAATGCCCTTATCTTTGCCCCGAGCTGTCTTTACTCATTTGAAAACCGTTAGAGTATGGTCTAAATGTCGTCCAACATCATCTGTTAGGGGCTAAGTGGAGGCGCTGCTCCTCATTAAATATACGCCTACACAGATATTAACTTTACACATGAAATTACGAAGTCAGTCATGCATACTATACAGCTACAATTATTATTATTATCATCAGTAGGGTACCTGTTTAGGTTAGAAGGCTTCCAAATATTCGCCAGGGTCAATCACATTAGCTGAGCACAACTTCGGTATTCCCCACTGCGCTCTAGAATGAGGATTTACCCACGTCAAGCCACGGCTAGAATACAACTACTTCCGGGTAAAATTTAAAAAATAAAAACAAAACCCTTATATGAAGCAGGGCTTGAAATCAACCTTTTGTTCCACCACCAGCCAAAATGTCAAGTAGGCCTAAGAAGTAATACCGAATTTCCATTATATAGAATGTTATTACTGTAATATATATTCTCGTAAAAAATAAAAGAAAATGGATAATATGATAAATCTATAACAGGATATTTTAGTATAACCAAACTCTTAAATAAATAAATGTATCTGTAGTAGGACAGGGTAGACATTAAACAATTCATATGTCTTATTATTATATTATATTATATTAGGTCTATATCAGAGTCAACCATGTGTAATTTTTTAACAAAAAGTCCAAAAGAAGTAGGATTGTCGTCCTTCGGGTTAAAGAAACACTGACACTCCAAATTGCAATAAAAGCTTAAAGGTCAGATGTCAGAATAAACCATGTTTGGAGTGTGTGTGTGTGTGTGTGTGTGTGTGTGTGCGCGCGTAGAAAGAGAGAGAGAGAACAGTGATTTTGTTGTGATGAATACAAAGATGCCACAGCCATTCAGTGCATTTACTGTGGTCTCATCTCATAGCGTCTGGCTATGAATTACTTCATTCAGTGGGCACATATGTTCAATATGCAAACTGGGAACTTCAGAGTGCCATCTCTAAACCCACCTGTAATTTGACTGAACCAACTTTGTAATGTAAAAAAACATGTAAAAAGCTAATTATATCATTAGTACAACCATAAATTTATATCTTTAATAGGGTCATGATTTCCCTATAAATATCACCTAATAGCACTCAACTTTTTATTTATTAATGGAGCAAAACTAAAGTTGAAGAATTATTGTTGGCAACATCTGAAAGATTTCAGTGAAATTAAGGCACGATTATTTTTTCATTCCAACTGATATCTAAACCACTTCAAAAATTACGAGATGCTTTAATGCCATATTTGGGAAAAATATTGAGAACAGATTGCCAGGACATGTTGCCTCCCAGACCCCACCTGCTGTTGAAATGACACACTGCACACAAACTGTGCAGTAACAACCAATTAACTACTCTGATGTTAGGATATGAAGCGGAATTAGACAAGCCAGTTGCTATTGGTGCCCAAACATCAGTAATGTCAAGATAGTTCATTTTCAATCTTAGCCTATGAAAAACTGTCTGTTAGAAATGAAATATAATGTCCCATGCCGTAGAAGAGCCAGCATGAGTACGAATAAATTATTATTTGAAGCGTATCTACCTAATATATAAATTGAGGTAATTTATGCAAGATATGTAGGTGTTACAACACCAGCTGTAACTTAGAAAGATCCTAAACATTGTTCTTTTCTGCATTTAAAGTAATTAGTTGGCAAAAGTAATAGGTAATGCCAAGAATTCGAGATGTGTTCTATTTGTTTTAGCGAAGCCGGAAGTGTGTACGAGTGAACCCTCTTACTTCCTCTTGCTACTTTTGGCCGTTTGTAAAAGCAGTAGCATCATACAAGGGATAACGTAATGATGGAAGAATTCGAAGGTGAGAGAAAGTCCAGGTGTATTTTAGCTGTTTGGTGGTAAAGTCGAGCCCACAGCCCCTCAGTTTTCATCCTTCTAATTTTGATGACTTAGTATTGCTTTCGCTCGCCGGTTATGACAGCGACCTCTTTTTTGTTTGGGATTTTGCCCTTGTAATAATGCTAGGTAACGTTAGAGCCAAAGATGAAACTAGCTGCTGCCTGTCTCTATTTAGGTGTGATCCCTACATTAGCCACCGTAGCCATCCAGTGTTTGCATGCTTCTAACTAATGAACATTTAAATTAATTAAACCACTATATTGCAAGGAACCGTCGGGTGTTCATTTTCTGGAACAGTGCTTACCGTTACACTGACGGCACGATTATATGGGCCTTAACTACGTTTAAGAATCTGAAACCTAACCTACTGTCTGACTACCTCTGTCTGTTTTCAGCATTCGGAAATTATTGGTGGAATCTGTAAAATTAACAAATCAAGACAACAATATGACACTTTTGTTGGTTAATTGTGCCCAAAACACAATCTGAAGAGCGAAACTAAGCGTTTATCAGATACCAAATATCGATTATGTCATTAGAAATCCAATATTTTTCTATACATGATAATTTCATTAGTAAATCAAGGTTACCCAGTTGTGGTCCATTTCTGTTCTCTATGACGTTCAACCTTCCTCGCTACACAAAATGTACTCTGTTATTTTTGCAGACGGTGTAGCTCCCCCTGCTGAGGATCTGGCTCAATGCAACACCTGTAAAAGATGGTTCTTCCCTAAAGTCCTGGTAAAAATCATCTCCCAAGTCATTATGTCTACAGTACAGTTTTGTGAGAGCAAACTTATGAAATGAAAATGCAGGGGCTTTATTTCAACTAAAATTGGTCTTTGGTCTTATGGTCAATATGTTGTGCTAAAAAGATGAATTTGTTGTGTTGATCATGCAGTTAGACATGCTGAGGTTGCTGTGGTGACAATATTTTCCACAGTGATTATCAGCTGAAAAGACGTCAACTGTTTGGATAATAATGTGTTATGGGCTACAATCCAAATAGCCAGCAGGGCCCTGTGGAGAGTTCTTTATAGGGAAGATGGACGTTTTGTCAAAGCAGTATCTGTTAAAGCAAATGTGAGATGTTTTGGACTAAATTATCTACAATCTGCACTGCCTCTACACTTTATCTACAGTCTGCACTGCTCCTAGACTTAAATTTGACAGGGCAGGAGGGATCACTGAAAATGGAGATCTTGCATAAAGCTATAATGTCAGCATTTAGTCATAGGCAGCCTGTTGAACTTCATTTGCCAGGAACAAGTACGCTACTAACATCAGTTTGCAGACTGATGTTAGCAGCACTCAGCTGCAGCACATTAAACACTGTGTTAAACATACCTACAAACATCAGCTCAGCCCAGTAAGATGCTGGTGTGGTCTTCACACTTCAGTACCACTGTATTGAAGAGGACTGTCTGCCCATGACATGTAGAGCTACAAGGCAAGTTTGTTTATTTTGTCTCTTGTTCCCAGCTGCTGTCAATTATACACCAACATGCCCCTCCAGCCAGCTGAGACGAAGGAGCATTTCTGATATTTCCCAAAACATCTTTTTTCTTTGTGTTAATAATAATAAAAAACTGTTTCCAATGAATTAAAAAAACATGCTGACATTATTTTTGACTATGAAAAGAGGATTAAATGTGATCTCAGATTCTGGACAAATCGGTCACACAGCTCTTTCCACCACCATTGTCAAATACCAAATGAGGGAATATCTTTTGGAAGAATGGTGTTTTTGGGGCTTACTGAGACACTTCATGTTGGTTTTTCTTTTAATTTGTCACCCATCTTTAGATAAAGATAATTATGATGAATATTTTATCACCACCACTGTATTTGCATGTATCGTTACCACATTTACGTGACTAAAACATAATATATATTTGAGTTTTACCACATTAAAGGTACAATTATTTCAATAAGTTAGTGGAACATATTGTATCTTAGTAATGCAAATAAACAAATTTGTGCAATTATACAAGCACTCAGCCTAATTAGCTGACAATGGCTACATTAATGCATGGTGTATTAGTGCATTATTTTTGTGGGTATGGATCTGTGAAGGGATTTGTGCTTGTGCCGACATCAGGAGGTTTGAAGGTGTAAAAATAATGAATGTGGCATTCAGTAGATTACTGGTGTCATGAATGTTACACAAGCAACTATGCAAATTAGAATTATTTTGAAAGAAGTGGGGGAATTATTACCTAGCAGTTGTTTCCAAAACATGTAGAAATGGACGCAAGTTTTACGGTGTGTAGTTATTGCGCATTGTGCATCTTTTTCTCTCCCTACAGGAGAAACATGCTAAAATCTGCCAAAAGTCAGCAACCAAAAGGAGGAAGGTTTTTGACTCCAGTAGACAGAGAGCTGAGGGCACAGACATCCCCACGCTCAAACCTATTAAACCAAAGGTAAGGCTACACCTGATGATGTGGATAGAAATCCAACATAAAATGCCCAAGAGAGTTTAATTTGAATATTAATTGGAAGAAAAAAACTGCTCACAGTTCTATATCTCAAAAACTCTGTCAGAATACTTGTTGAATTTAAGCTGAATTTCACTTGTCACTGACTCATTATTAATACATTGTTGTCATTAAATTGTATAGAACATTATTTTGTTAAGGTAATGTTCATCTACTTTAACGATAAAAATTACTCATCTACAGTACACAGTATAAATGAGTACCAACCCTCTGAACATAAAGATTTTTTTCTTCTAAATGATCACCATACCAATTCATAGGAAGATGACAAAATTGAAATTTATTAGACGTACTTAATAACAACATAGAAAGATATGTCATCAATATCTGTTTGAAAAAAAAGTAAATTAGGCAACTTTGCATAAATCTAGGGTTACAAAGATGAGTACACCCATGATTAAATCCAACAAGTATTTAATATTCTTGTACTTAGTATGTCATCCCTTACTTTTAAGTACTGCACTGACCCTTCTTGGCATCATGTGTACAAGTTTGTGACATATTGTCCTATCTATGCTGTTCCACTCCTTGAGTGCCTTGATGTTGGATGAGGACTGCTGCTGAACTTGTCTCTTGTCAGGTGGGTGAGGTCAGGTGAAATTCTTGGCCACTGCAGCACTTTCACCTTGTTCTTCCTTAAGAATGCAGAAGTGGCCTTGAAAGAATGTTTAGGGTCATCATAATGTTGAAAAAGTGCCTGACCACCCATGGTGTGGAGAGAGGGTAGCATCTTCTATTTCAGGCTTTTGCAGTAAATCTACAAAATTTATGATGCCATCAATGAAGTACAATTCCCCCACACCTTCAGCACTCATGCATCCCCATATAAGGACTTTACCACCAGCATACTTCACTGTGGGGACCATTTATTCCTCTCCCTTGCAACGCCATACATTTTGGTGCGTCTCACTGTGTGAGATAAAACAGTCACTCCAGTTTGGCTTTCCACAGCGTTTGGCAGCTTTGAGGCACTTGCTTGCCAAGTATCCTGCACTTTTCTAAGCGAACTTCACTCCTCCCAAGGTGAAAGCTTACGGTGACGACCTGGATGTTTCCATCCTTTTTGAAGTTAATCCTTTTTGAATTTATGCATCACTTTTGCTACTTTGTTCTGACTCAGTAACAGTGATTTGCTAATCCTCTTGTACCCTTGTCCTTTTCTGTGCAATGAAATAATTCTCATTTTCAAGTCTCCAGACAATAGTCACCCACGTGGTGCCATCGTTTTCAGCATTAAGTCTGAGAGTGATTCAATTGGTTAAGTACCACTTTAATTGTCAACCAATTACACCTGTTTGAGTCGGATGGTTAAAAGACTCATCTGGTGATCCATTGCCCTTAACGAGCACCAAAAAAACATTTTATTAAGTGTTATTTTTAACTTTAACTTCCCGGAGCATGTACTCATATTTGCAACTTTCACCATTTTGAGAAGAAAATCATATTTTCCTGTTTAGTATTGACATATATCATTTGTAACTAATAAATGAGAGTTGCAGGAACATTGCATCATATAGGAACCCAAAATATGTCTTATTTGTAAAGAGAGTGACTGAATTTGTTAGGTTGAGGGAGGTTTGTTAAGAGAGGGTGTACTAATTTATGCTGCATACTGAATCTTTAACCTGAGGTCATTAAATAATTCATCATTCCAATGTAAATATTTAAGAGTGATTAATTGTGTGGACAGTGCTAGTTTTAATATAATATTCCATATCATAAGTCAAGAGACTGTAGATTTTAAGGCCACACAGCTCAAAACAGCAATATTCATAGCCATTCCATATTCATAGCCATGTTTACTCTGGCTCATGTGAACAATTGCTATAATTACATTTAACTTACAGTGGCTTCAGAAAGTATTCAGACCCCTTAATTTTTTGCACACTTTATTGTGTGGTAGATTTAATTGTACATTGATAAAATTGACATTTTTAACGATCAATCACGCTCAACATCCCATAATGATAAAGTTAAAATATGTTTTTAGATGTGTTCGCAATTTTGTTAAAAATCAAAATCTGAAATCTCTTTACAATAGTATTCAGACCCTTTGTTGTGGCACTCTGAACTGTGGTCAGGAGCATCCTGTTTGCTTTAATTATCCTTAAGAAGTGTCTAGAACTTGAGTCTATTAATTGAGTACTTTGTAGGCCCCAATTATGGCTTTTAGTCTTCTTGGGTAAATTTCTACAAGCTTTGCACGTGTTCTATGGGGTTTAAGCCTGGGCCACTCAAGGACGGTCACTTCAGTGTTATCTTGGCTGTATGCTTTGGTCATTGTCATGCTGAAAGGTGAAATGTCCTCCCAGTCTCAAATGGCATGCACTCTGGAGCAGGTTTCTGGATTTGACTGCATTCATCCTTCCCTCAATTCTAACCAGCCTCCCCATCCCTGCCGCTGAGAAGCACCACCATAGCATGATTCTGTGATCACCATGCTTCACTGTAGGGATGGTATTAGCCAAGTCATGAGCTGTGCCTGATGTTCACCAGACATAGTGTTTGGAGTTCTGCCATAAGTGTACATTTTTCTCTCATCAGACCAGAGAATATTTTTCCTCATGCTCTGAGTCCTTTAAATGCTGTTTGGCAAACTCCAAGCAGGCAGTCATATGCCTTTAACTCAAAGTGAATGTTGTCCAGCCACTCTACCGTAAAGGCCGGATGGATAGAGTTATGCTGAGATGGTCATCCTTTCGGCAGGTTCTCCCATTTCTGCAGGAGACTGGACTTCTGAAGCACTGTTAGTAGTGACTGTAATTGTACAGTTCTTGGTCACCTTCTTGACCAAGGCCCTTCTTTCCCAGCTACTCAGTTTGGCTCGATGGCCAACTCTGTGGACAGTCCTGGTGGTTCCAAACTCCTTCCATTTCACAATTATTTAGGCCACTGCGCCCCTGGGAACACTCAAAGCTTTAGAAATGGTTTTATACCCTTGCTCTGACCTATGCACAGCCATAGTTTTATTGCAGAGGTATACAGAGAGTTCCTTGGACTTCATGCCTTGTTATTTGCTTATATATGCAGTGTGAATTGTGGGACCTTATATACACAGGTGTGTGCCTTTTTTAAAACTATGTCCAGTCAGTTCAGTTTGCCACAGGTGGACTCCAATGACGATGGAGCCAAATCTCAAGGATAATTAAAGGAAACAGGATGCACCTGACCACAATTTAGTGCCAAAGCAATGAGTCTGAATATTTTTGTAAATAAGAGGTTTTAGTTTTTTATTTCTCATAAATGTGCAAAAAAAAATTATGTTTTTGAAAACATGTTTTCACATTTTTGTTTTTAACCTTTGCTGTCCCATTTGGGACATTTAGTATTTTGTGTTGGCAGATTATTTTCAAATGTAAACCACTTTCAATTGTATTTCAGTCACAAAGTTCATCTGCCACTGAGAAAGTAAGTTGGTTTGTCCTTTTTTCATTTGTCCTCTCTTTCTGTTTACATGATTTGTAGCAAGACAGTGAATCTGCTGAAGCTCAGGAGCCTTTTACTCACTATTTGTGGTATTATAGTGATGTCCTTACTTTGAAACATTGACTTGAATGGTCAGGAGGCGTATCACTGGAGGTATTAATTTAAAAAGAAAAATCACTTTCCTACCTAGATTTTTCAACTGACAACATTGAAATTTATCCACTTTAACTTTCATTTTCTTTTACCAGTACTGTCGTAATTCATTCAAAACATCTTTTTTAGCTGCGCTACTATAATTACTTTGAACCTTTCGTAGATTCAAATTACTGTTTGACAACTCGCCTTAAAACTACAGAGCTTAGTTTATGGCTCTACCTCCATAAAATTTGCCATGAAGTCTCAAGGTACTGAAGGTCTCTCTGAGTAACCAAGACTTGCTTATCTTTTTTGCCCAGTTTAAAGTTGGTTGCCCAAAAGTCGTTAAGATGTCAACTCAACAACAACAACAAAAAAATGTTTCTGTTGTCTTGACTTCATTTTACTGCTACATACTCACCTTGTCCTCCCACTGAAATAACAGTATTCTCGGGTTTTGTGGTGTGAACAGGACATACCTGTAGTTGTTATATGGTTGTCTTTTTATCACACCATTGACAATTTGGAAGTCCTTAACAAGGAGCAAAAAATAATAAAAATGTTGACTGAGTTGTCAGTATGTAAAATTATAGAGAAATGTATCATGTAGTTAAGATCTTAAGGAATTAGGAGTATACTGTAAATAGCGCACAGTTGGAGGGAATTATCAAAACCCTATAACCGTATAGGAGGAAGTATGAAGTCAGTGGGCGATCATGTTGCCACAGAAGCAGATCAGAGGATGCCCAATTAACTACTACTGTTAGAAATCATGAGCTTTAGAGTGAAGATTTCTGCCACTGTTGGAAGAAAGGGGACATTTTTACATTTCAAGGCTGAATAGAAAAAAAGTTGATTAGTTCTAAGAATAGGGAGCATGCTATTGATAGCTGAATTCAATAAAACCATGACTCCAATTATAGGAATTTCCATGCCTAAATAAGAGAGGAATGAGAATGTAATCATTAAAGTTTTGCCACAAAAACATTTCAGGTTACAGCTGGCTTTTGGGCTTCCAGGTGGCTCAGTAACATTTTCTTACTTTTGGATTGTTTAACAAAGAGAGTAACTAGAGACACTGTGAGAAAATAAGGTGACCTTATTTTCAAGAAGTCCAGTTGTCAGTCAGCTCATTAGTAATGATAACATATTCTGTTAAAGTCGTGATCAGAATGGCAGGTTGGTTGTGGTACAAACAGGCTGGCGTAAGCATCCCCTCTGCATTGCCTCCTGCCAGGCAGAGCCCCTTAAGAAGCAATCCAACTGGCGTAAGAAACATGAGGACTTCATCGCTACCATTCGGGCTGCCAAGGCCCTCACTCAGGTCATGAAGGAAGGGGGACCATTACCCCCACCTCCTCCTCCTACTTATGACCCAGGTAACACATAGCTCTTTGATAAGTGGAATTATTTAAGAAACTATAAAGAATTAAAGTAAAAATTATTGAATTATCGTTACTGATAAGAAACTCTTTATAACTGTGATGATAACTGTGATTACAACAAAACAGCTACTTAGCAGGTCTCATGATTCCTTTTTAGACTGTTCATATATCAGGAAGTAATGCTAAATTAAAGCTGCAAGCAGTGTTAGATGGGCTATTGCAATTTGAGTCTGTGGGGGGAGTGGTATACTCAGTTTTAATGCAGGTTGTATGACATGACTCTGAATTTGCATTGCTGTTGGATACAAAACTCAGTAAGTTAAACATAACTTACTTTGTCCAACAGTTGCATATTTGTATCATCCATTAAAGCAGGGAGGTACAAATATAGACCCTAGGAAGAGCTTGAGCCCTTGTCTTTTGAGCTTAGACTGGACAAGCTTGACAATATAGCATGGTCAAGGTCTTAAAGCTGTTCTGTTCTAATGTGACATGGATCTGGTCAACCTGCTAGGAGGAGAACATGAAAGTATAACATGTCATTTCATGTTGAAAGTAGGTGGCGCTAATGCTATGGCTGAATAATGGCATGTAGATGTCTTCTGGCCGAGACTCTCCGAATCAAACGTGAAGTTTAGGGCAGATTTTACAATGTATATTTGAGTTACAACAACTTTCTTTTTCATGGCGAAACATCAAAATTCGCCATGCTGCCATAGACACACCATTCAGTGAAAAGTCAAAAGCTTTGCAATTTAGCATCACAGAGGCCTTTAGATTGCATTGACCAAATTTGAAGTCGATCTGATCAATTCTTATTAAAGTACAGTGCCTGTGTATGGCAAAAACTGCACCAAAATTGCACAGTAAATTCAACTAAATTCAAACTCACAGTTTTCACAATAGAGCATCATCAACATTACACGTCTTCCTACGTTTAATATAGGTGAAATGTACCGTGAGGGCTACTCCGTCGAAATTTTGTTGGGGGCAAAATCAAGCTGTTTTGCCACACCCATTTGCAAGACCCATAAAACATGTATTTTTTATTTTCACGATGTCTGATGCATGTGCAAAGTTTTGTGAGTTTTCGAGCACCTTTCATCCCTCAAAAATTTGATTGATTTGTCATGATAATAATAATAATAATAATAATAATAATAATAATAATAATAATACTAACAGTAGTAGTAAACATAGCAAGTTGATGCTCGGGCACTGAAATCTTTTGACACAGTGTGGAGGAAGAATGTAATGTTACTGGCAACATAAATATGGGCTTGAAATGAGGAATTTTAAGTGAAATTGAATTTTTTTTTTGAGTTTACACTTGCAAAAGAAAACAAAAATCAGAGTCAGCTCTCTATTCACTAGATTTATGTTATTGTACCGGATTTATAGTAGCCACTGTCACAGGGATATTTTTCTCTTAACCGTAGGTTAAGTTCTATTTGTTTAAGTACTGTTGTTTAAGTACTAAGCACAGTTAAATAGTGGCTTGTTTCAAGGTTAAGTAACCACTGTTCCCACAATGTCAAGTTTACATACATGCTCAACTGTAACTGACCACGTGATCAAATGTTAGACTGACTTTATTAATAGTTGCATCATGTTGAGAATATCTCGCGGCAGTCAGCCAAACATCTAGCTAAGTAGTAGGATGTAATTAGTATGGCATTAAGCAATCTAGGCAAATCAATACGAAAGTAGTTCAATTTTTGAATGATTTAATTTGCTTGCTTAGGCTGAGCAAATTAAGTCACATTTGAAACATCTGTTCTGATGAAAAGTTGCAGTGTAGGCAGAGTGTGGGAAATATTTACTTCATATCCACTCAATTATGATCACATAATCACTTTTCATAATTACTATAATCCTTTATTTGTGTAGCTATAGATTTAATTTTTGTGGTTATAGATGTGCTTCAAGACATAATGGTGACTGAGATAGTGTATGGGGCAAAGGGTGGAATGTGCACAAGGCCCAACTCCCATGTCATGTGGTGTCAAATGATTGAAGAATGTGGACACCATTAGTTCTGAAAAACAATGTAAGTCATTGGAAAACAGAGAAACAATGGTGTACAGGAAAGATAACATGTAAACTGAGGGAGTGTTAGGGTTTAAGCTCCAAACTGGGAGGAGAAACAAATACAGCACAAAAGAGTGCGCTTCAGTTGTTCCCGGGACCAGCTCGGTTTATTGTATGCTGTTTCGAATACGTGCAATAAATCTACCAAATCAGACTGAGTTGACTGCGGGCGTTCATTGAAGGTTTATTGAACAGTGTGGAAGGAGATCTAAGCTCATCTGACCCATGTGAAGGTCCTTTCTCCCACAAGAGGTCAAGCTCATCTAATAGGCTAGGCTATGAAAATGCAGCTAAGGAAGCTTTCATTTCCAGCAGACATTGTGGATGCATCACAAGCTATCCAATTTTAATAGGCTGGCTTTATAATTTTTCTTTGCAAATGCACCACAAATAAAGAAACCATTAGAGTGAATGATGAATGAAAGGATGTCTTGCTGCCTTTTCATCTTTACTAGTCAATGTTAGATAGGTAGACCAATAAATTAATTCTCTGAACAGCTCAAAGGCTACCGGCAGCTACCGGCAACTTTTAAGGTGGAATGTTTTCTTGCATGTTACTCAGTGCATGAGTTGACGTTGTGAATCAATCAATACACCTTAAATGTCAATATGACAACTCTGACTATTTCTTTTGTTTTCATTGGCTCTGTTGCATGACATACACTTTAGTGATGATTGGATCTTCAAGTGTTTCCTCACTTAGAGAAAAAAAAGTGGCGAGATGTCGTTCTGCAGACCTACACCTATTCTCACCACTTGTTTTGTCTTCAGACTATGTTCAGTGCCCTTACTGTCAGCGGAGGTTTAACGAGAGTGCAGCTGATAGACACATCAAGTTCTGCCAGGAACAGGCTGCCCGTATGCCCAACAAGAGCAAGTTAGTAGATGCCAAGAAGCCTCCTGGTCGCACACAGGTACACACATGCAGAGACTGCACTGATGACTCTATGTGCACATGAACATACATTTTGTGTTTTGTTGGAAAATACAGACAGCTGACAAATTAAAGGAAAAAGGAAGTGTTTGTGAGGTGTTGGGTCACCACATGCCACCAGAACAACTTCAATGTGCCTTTGCATAGATTCTACAAGTCTCTGGAACTCTACTGGAAGCATGGAACACCATTCTTCTAAAAGATATTCCCTCATTATGGTGTTTTGATGATGGTGGTCGAGAGCGCTTTCTAACATGTTGGTTCAGCATCTCTCATTGGTGTCCAATTGGGTTGTGATCTGGTGGCTGCTAAGGCCATAGCATATAATTCACATCATTATCATACTCATCAAAGCATTCAGTGACCCCTCGTGCCCTATGGATGGGGGCATTGTCATCCTGTTTCTCCACTCATTTTTCAGGTCTTTCCTTCAATATGTCACCTGTCTGACTAGAAATACAACTGTATATAACATAAATTTCTCAGTGTAAATCTGGTTTATAATGTTATTATATGTAATGTGTCTCCAACCAACTGGACTTGTCATGATTATAGCAAACTTGCTTGATTTTTATTTTTTTTTTAAGGGTGGAAAGAGGACCATCTGAGACAAATAAGAAAGGAAGGAATGTATTAAGGGAGGAACACTTAAGAAAGGGAGGGACTGAAAAAATAAAATAGTAATCAAGGAAGGATGGAATCAAATATAAAACTATAGGAAGGAATGAAGGAACAAAGGAAGGACATAAGGAAGGAAAGAAGGAATTAAGAAAGGACAGAATGTAGGCATTAAACAAGAATAAAATCGGGAAAATCCGGAAGGAAAGAATCAAAGAAGGGACTGACGAAGGTAAGAATGGAGGAACGAATTAGGGAAAAAAGAAAGGATTAATTGGGGAAGAAAAGACTGAAGGAATTTAAGACTAAGGAAAGAAGAACAAAACAGGGAAAGAATTAAGACAAGAAGTAATTGGGTGATTAGGAAAGGAGTTAAGGAATTGAGGAATTAAAGAAGGAAGAAAATAAAACCAATGTATGTGATAAACCTCACTTCATTCTGTTTGGGCTTATTATCACTTTGATTTAAAGGCCATATACTAATACATGAATATTAGATTCTCTAGAAAGGGTGTCATACTTGTTGATTAATGGGCTTTTTGAGTACACTGAATTTGTGTTGATAAGATACATTATTGTGCTATTTTGGGGTTACTTTGTCATAGCTAAGGCTAAATATTTAAATTGCAGTGTCAAAAAATTGTCAAACACTGTTGTAGGATCATACCTTTTGTCATCATGACAAAAGGTATGATAGTGCCACTAAGGCCATCTGCTCAGCCCATGCACACAGTAACAAAAAGCACTGTGCTGACGTCATCTAAAGGCCTACAACATAAAACGTTCATACATGCACTGCAAAATTTAATACACAGTAATTACATATACACACAGGTAGGTTTAGCTAAATTATCTTATGATTGCAATGACTGGAGCATATGTCTGGATAGCTACCCAACAGCTCTTACCCAAATACTTCGCCAGGCAATTCTCAATTTTATCTTATTGCCAATTCTTTATAATTCAGAAGTGTTGTTTGTAAATCCATAACAATTCTTTATCACTTAGCAACCGCTATGGGGCATGACTGGTTTAATTTGGCAGCCAATAAAAACAGCAGGTTCTAAACCATTTTAGGTAGGACCTCTGCTTTTTCCATCATAATGAGTAAACCTTGGGCACTGATCATCACTTAGGTTTCCCAGTGAGCTATTTTGGAGTAAATCTTTTATATTTTATACGGATCTGTGCAGCTCAGTCAGTTTTTCAATTTTTATAGCTTTTCCTAGATTTTCTTGTTGTTATACCTTTTTGGAGAGCCAAACCATCACACATAGTTGCATATCTGAACATAGCACAATACATAACAGACATTTACACATGCACAACCATTAATCATACTCCATGTATGTTTACATCTTTTGTCAAGAAGGCTACCATATAGTGATACATGACCTTCAGTATGTATTCTGTTTCAGCGTCTCCAGGTAGAGTAACTATGTTAATGCTTTGCATCCCATGACTTCCATATCTAATGTTTTGTATTGTGTACTTATTTATTTAGTGTTTCCTCCCTCTCTCTCTTCAGTACAAGCCTCCTGCTCCTGTGAAGAAGGCCAACTTTCCTGCTGTGCCAACCATCCCTTCACCCTCTTCTCGTTTACCTCAGAGATCAAGCCTACAACCTACTGGTGAGATTATACAGCTGTGTTGATCATGCATCTCACAGGGTACTGTGTTCACACCTAACTCTTCTGTATATTTGCAAAAGATTTTCAAATTAAATGACTTGAAAAATCAAGTTTTTCTTAGACTAGGCTAAGAGTATTACATGGACTACAGTAACACATTTTGTCTTCTATTACTCTCACGATTTCTCTCATCCCTCTCTCTCTTTCGCTCTAGGAATGCCTTCTGGTAAGGTTGCAGGTTCAATGAGGAGTAATCCCTGCAGCCTCACAAGCTCTTCATCAGGGTCAGTGCGCACAAAAACTACATTTACAATACTGCAATCTAGCCCAGAAAGTTAAAGGCATTATTCAGTTGGTTAAAATACACTGATGTCTAGGGGGTACTTTTACATTTTTACCTTTTAAAATGCATACAGCATTGTCTCCTCTTGCATTTGTTGGTTCAGTTAAATTCTTGTACCTGTACTTACAACCTAGATTATTTTTGCTTTATTTCTCTAATTTCAAAGTACATTTGGGTTAAAATAAAAACCGTACAGTTGGGACTGAAAATTAAGTTAAGGGAGGCTGCCTGAAAAATAAATTGAATTAACAAAGATCTTGATTCAACTTTTTCACTTTTTATTTCTTTGCTATTGTATGCAAGACATTTTGTCTACATTGTGTCTAGACAGGATTATTTAATCACAATAACTCAACAGTGAAAGATGATTTAAACTTCATAATTACGCTGCAGGTTCCCTCTGTAGAGTAGATTATCTGTGTGAGTTTGAAGCATTTGAATATGCATGTTACTGAAGAAAGAATGAAATTCTTTAAATCATCATAGCTAAGTAATAAAAGTTCATATTAATTCTAACTTTAAATTAAAAAATGTATATTCATGTAGTAGCCTTATGTTATTTATTTTGTGTTTTCTGGTAACTACATAATCTTTTGTGGAAAGTGTGTTAATATAAAATATTATCAATACTGTGATTGACTGATGGCCTCATAAACATAACGAGTCAATAGCAATTCGATAATAGCAGGTCACTAGCAGCTCAAATGGATGTATTGAACTTCAGATCTGTACTACAAACCCAGCCCTACCAGTGGTTTGCATTTGACCCATCCTTCTCTCTTCTCTTTTGTTTTTCTCTAATCCCTCTGTTAGTATGGGTAGTAAAACACGAGCAGTGAGCTCCAGCTATGGCTCTGCGAGGAACACTCGTTCTGGAATAGGAGTCAACAAGAGGAAAGTAGATACCTATATATCTGGGTGAGCTAACTCACCAGGACTTTTGCTCCACAGAAAGTAATGCGAGAATTAATGTGGTGTGGTTTGGTGGTGTATTGCATACAGCTAGTGAGTCTATTCTGGTCCCGTTTGGGAACCTGTTCATATAAACACACTCTAGAAAGAATACATACTTTGGAGAATTTTAAAAAAATCACCTCTTACCAATGCTTTAATAATTACAATTAAAATTAAATTAAATTTGATTAGATTTTATTTTAATCTACTTTTTCAGTTTTCCATAGTTATGACTAATTCTTATGTACATAATCTGACAAAATGGTGCCTTAAACAAAGGATTTTTTTTAAAGTTTGCAGTTATATCTTGTAAATGGTAACGCAAGCCATACACCTCCCAGCTATGATTTCTAAAGTGATAGTAATGCCTTTGGTAAAAAAAAACAAAACTGCCCATTAAATAAAATTAAGATGAAATGTATGATAATACAGTCAATGCTTGCAGTTTCCGTATTAAAGCCTAAGCATTTTGAATATCACACTGATATGCCTAGCTATTGTTATCAAAGCACTAAAACATTTCTTTCATCCACTTAAAAGATTTTAAAGTTATATTTTCTTAGTATGTTGTTTCATCATCTACCTCATATTGACTCAAATGATACTCATAATACATTTTGTGGCTGTTTTAGATTATTTTAGATTATCCCTACAATATTTAAACTTTTAACAATCCGTTAACATTAACAACATCATCACCAGCTCTAAAATGTCATTAATTACAACTTTATATTCTTAGATTCTAACCTTGCTACTTGGTCGTCTTTGTTAAATTTCTCAGGACTGATGTTGATGGCGGGAAGGAAGTTGACAATTGTGGAATGAAGAGCAAGTTCTGTCATGCTTGTGGGACCAAGTACCCTGTTGAATCTGCCAAATTCTGCTGCGAGTGTGGGGTCAGGAGGATGTGTATCTGATAGCTGTCAGAAGAAGGATAAAGGTAGAGGAAAGTAGGGATACAGCGGTACTCAAGCTAGCATTCAAACTTGGATCTAGTTTCAAAGCGGTAAATTTAATTTTGGTCATGTGAAGTAATGTGGTCTGACTTGATATAATAACAAAATCCTAATTTTATTGTCCCTTTGACAATAATTAAGAGTACCCTGTAGAGCAGAGTCAGTATCTGCATTAGAGCGATTGGTGCATCCTTAGAAGAAAGTAGAGGAGAAATGAGTAAGAGTGTAGATATAAGCCAAGATGTGGGTTGTAAAATGTGAAAAAGGAGTTAAAGGTAAAGTGTTGGATAAATCATTAGATTCCTAATAGCTTCCTCACAAACCTAATAAGTTACTATTGAAGTGCAATATGATTAACTACTGAGGAAAAAATGTTTTTCTAAAGGAAAAGTTTTGGAATTTTGGGAAGATATTTTACCATGGTTTGACAGGGACCAGTACAAAAAATAACTACCTGTTAAAGGTCAGTGCTCCTGTTACTGCCACTTTACAGGTAAAGTTTGTTTCCTCCTGTCTTAATGTTACCATCATGGGCCTGATGTTTCTAGACAAATTTAGCATTCACACGATCCCTTTTATTCCCTCTTATTTTATACTATGAAATGAGTTATTTATCTTCTTGTTCCATTTAATTTTCACTGAATGAACAATGACTACATCTTTTGTTAATGTTTTACAAAATTAAAATGTGTTTTTATTTGAATTTGTATGAAGCTTAAATGCATCTGGATATGTTGCAGTTGTTTTTCTTTTCTTGAAAGTGTCTCTATTGAGTCCGTATTCTGTGGATTTACGTTTTTAGGATCAAAAGTACGGTAACACTACAACCATTTTAAATGCTCTACATGTGCAGTTGATCTCTATATCAGACACCGTTTATGACCCCATGCAGTACATTTACAGGTGGGACAATAAGTGTAAAAGGCTTCTACTTGAGGTGCATAGTTAATGTTCATAAACCGCCAAACTCTTATCAGTTATTTAACAGTGATTAAGTATGATAACCTTTAAGAAATAAGGCATTTGTTCCAAGTTCCAAGTAGCAAACTATATTTACTGTATGTTACATGACAGTAAATACTGATTTCAGGTCTTTTTCGACAGGTCTGTTTTCTTGTACTAATTCAATTTGTTAGCCTGGATACAGTTGCGCACTTAATGCCATATGTATCCACCATTAATACACTTCCATGAAGACAGCATTGACAGAGTTGTGAGAGTGTCTGTTGAAGACAGAGGAAGTGGAAAACAGTACAGTGCTGTAATACTGTAAATCATTTAGGGTAACAAGTATAAAGTAAAACATAAGCCCTTTGCATTGTTTTAGATATACTGTAAATATATTTGGAATACATATTCCATTGGTTATATACAATATTAGTTGCTCTATGTGCTCAAAACAAAACATTTGAAAGAAATTAGCGAAATGATCATGCATTATGTATGGTCCCTGACAGGAAGATAAAATAGCTGCTGCACTGAAAGTGGTAGCTGGAACTATTGACAAAGGCTGCATGCTTATATATTTTTTTACATTTCTGATACACAAACCAACAAAGGGAATTTTAAAAAATTATGTACAACAGCAAATATGGTTGTTGAGCATTTTGGCTCCCCAAGCTACAGTACATTCTTGGTAAGTTTCTTTTTTAATCAGGCAGTTACCATTTATCAAAGCAGAAACTGAATGTGACAAGAGAGCTTCTGTGATGTAACCTAGAACCAAGTCAGGCCTGTGAGCTGAACTCAACCATCTGTGGCAGAATGTGCTTTTAAAACATCAATCATAGTCAGTGATTAATCAGCACAATGTCATCTTAAGAACAGTACCAATGACTTGACACACAGCCTAAAACAAGTACCTAGACAAAAAAATAAATAAATAAAACAGAGGAGCTTTAGATAGCAGAGATAACAAAGATGTGCCAGGGCTAGTCATTCTAATCCAAAGTGAAAGCAAAACTGTACTTGAGCACCTTAATATTTCCTGGTCATGCTTGAGCAGTTATTGCTAAGTGCAAGTAAATGTCATAGCATATTCTTTACAATCTAATTGCTTTGAAAAATCCGTTGTAGCTGCACATGGTCAAGTTAAACTTAATCTTACAAAATGTTTTTCTTTTTGTACACCCTTGCAACCATCTAAGAGCTTCTTTGTGCTGTGCATCATATGGAGTCATTCCTGTGAATTCTGCATGGTAGTGGGTGATATAGGCAATACACAATTGGTTCTAAGCACAGTGTGATAGTCCAGTATGTTGCACAGCCTTGGGACTTTCTTTTCCATTTGGCTTAATAGCATGTTTCTGTGTAGCTTGGAAACTTGTCTGAAAGTCAGTAGTCATACAACACCCAAAGAGAGATATACTGGCATTCTTGACAGGATAACTTAAATGAAGTGGGAGCTTCCGCTTGCATAATCCAATGAAGGACTGTATAGTTCAGAAGAGTTGCAGGTTTTTTGCTTCACAATGTGCTTGATTTTGGTCTCAGGTGTCCATTAATAGAGTATTGAGCATCTCGTAGCATTCAGTCATGGTAGACAGGATTGCCTTGGCTTTGCAAAGTTTTTTAGTCTCTTTGCTTTTTTTCTGCTCGTTTCTCCTTTGTCTTGTTGCTGTCTTCAACTTCATGTTGGGTTCTTTAGTCTAGTCAATAAAAGTCAACGCAAAAACACAATGTGCTAATTAGTGTTGAGTCCTTTTAATGAGATGAGTTTAGTCCTATAACTGATATACATATCATCAACATCAGTTAGATATAATGCTAAATGATAATGTGCATTATAGTTATATGCTCTGTCACTCCAATATACAAATTATCAATGCATATTTATTCCCTTTCAATGTAAACTGAAACAAGGCACACTCTACAGTTTTTCTAAGACAAATCAAAACCTGACCTCTTACAGCACGGACAGTAATCACAGAATACCCCTGTAATGTAGGAGTTTGATGGTGTTTAATCAAAGTATAGTTCAATTATGTTTGATCAAGAGTAAGGAACCCCCTTTAAAGTTCATATCCAACCACGTTAAAGAGTGAACAAGTATTTTAAACCTGTGCTGGTCTGGTTAGGCCTGACACTCTAGAGAGTCCCTGGTTTGCTTTGCCGTATGACTCAGACTTCAACTATGAGCCTGAATCATGAAATTTGATTCTGTTCAAAATGAAATACAGGTGAACAGTACATAACTGATACAGGGGTAAACAGGGCATGGTTTTTGGCCAACTACTAATTAAATTCCAACTTTTTTTATTTGTACTGCATCTTACTGAGATAACAAATAAACAAATGCGGAAACATACACTTCTGAAGTCTGTTAAAATCAACAGATTTCTGATTTTATGGCATTCCAGTGTGACTCGGATAGACACTTCAATACCTTAGTTGGAAATGCAACCAGAGTAACCCAAAACATCCAAATTACTATGTTCATTTCTAGTCTGTGCCTCCAAACGTCTCTTTACAACTGAATTTTTCAGTGTAGTGCACGAAGAAGCATAATGTGAATACCTTTTGCACGTACATTTTCTGCTGTAGCTTATCTCCGCCTGGCACAAAGTTTGGTGAAAACAAATGGGCTTATGTTGGATACACTCACACAGTGACTGGATATATAAGCTATTGGTGAGTCACCCACTATGTGGCAGAAGGAAACATTAAAGCCTGCCAACATTCCAGTCTTCCTTAATTAGAGAACATGCCAAAATCTCACACAGAAACTGAAAGTATTAGTTTCTTAAGTTGTTGTCACCTTGTTGCTGGCCCTTTCAAAGTTTCATTAGAGAAGTACAAAAACAATTTATTAACAATGTATATCTACAGTTTAACTATTTTAACCAATTAATGTGGCTAGACTTACCGGTTTCTCAAGACAAGGGCAATGTATTGAGTTTAGGACAGACATGACCAGTCCATCTGTGTGGGAAAGCCTTAAATTCTTGATTTTGCAGGTTAGGATGTGCAAGGTGCTCACAACATTCTGTAGAATAGAGATATGTGAGTCCTCTGAAACATTTGAATAATACAGTGTACAATCTCAGTGACCACAAAAATCAAAACCCATGTTCAGTAGCACAGTCGACCACCTTTGGCCTGGTGCTATGTGTCATGATGGTAATACAACAGCTGACTGTGGAAAACAGTGCATTACGCAGGTGGCCAAAGGTTGATGGGTGAATGCTCCTTGCTAGGGATGCTGCTTTCAGCAAATCCAGCTTGTTGGAAATGCCCATCCCTATGGGCCCCTTAGAGTTTCTTTAATCTCTTCATGTGTAAAGAAGCTGTGGAATTAGAGATGTTGTTGCATATAGCTGTGTATGTACAGTAGATACCAAATGAAGAGCAGGAGCAGGGTCTCTGTTTTCATGGTAACTTAGTATATTTTTTTGACAATATTTCAGGCACTCAAACATTGCTAAATTATATATCAAAGAAATTACTAAATAAAAAGGAAGGACATACATCAAAAAAGGCCAAACTAATGAACATAAGCAAAATGTACAATCACCATTTTAGCTGACAACTTCAAAATAATTATTACTCACCGCAATGTCTGACGTGCAGTTACGTAGCTTGTGTTTCAGTTCTGGGCAGGATGAGTTGTGCAGCACGGCCAAGATGCTTCCTCTCTTGAAGGAATGTGAATATGACAGTGGTCAATATTAGTAATACAACTGAAGATATGAAAGAAGAACTAAATCAGGTGTTCATGTAGCAGTTAGTTTAAAGTCTTTAAAGTTATTTTGTAATGATGTCTGAGGAAACAGTTGGAAACATTTAATTGCTTTCACAGCATGTTCTAGGTTATTTTGAAGGTAGAAGGTCGCCTTTTTGGTTATATAAAAAATTGCGAAATACCATATTTACAATTTAAGCTTAAAACTCCTTGTTGCACCCAGTGGGAAGGGGTCCCCATACAGAAAACAAATGTTAAAAAAGTCAACACAGACAAAAAAAATGTGCAAAATTGACAATTTACCTAAAAAAGCCTGACTAGTCTTGATGTCCATAAAGTCTTTCATCAAGACCTTTCAAGTAGGTTTACACAAAAGCAAATAATTCAAAGCAAATTTAATTTTGTAATCTACATCATGTTCCACTGTTATATTATGAGCAACTGCCTGAACGTTTAAGTACAATATATAATGACCAATTTCCAAAAACCACTAGTTCAATTCCAGATGGTGACAGGATGTGTGAGCTTACAGCTGGTGGTTTTCCGAGGATGTAAAAAAGAAACTGACTGATTTTTCACTGATTTTTGATTTTTCACCCTGTAAGTGCATCTTTCTTTAACTTCATGAAAATGTGCAAAATAGCCTATTTCCTTGTTTTGGTTTAGTTTCCTTGTATGGCTGGCTGCACCTTAAGTAACGGGGCATTAAGATATTAAAGAAAAACAAGGAAGGGGGAAAGTTAAATCTAAATGTTTAGTGAATGCACAAATAATGGTTAACATTTAATACCTTATATTAGGTTGCAGCTGCTTTTGTACAAATCCACATCTCCAGTGTCTCAGCACTTTTTAAAGTGCTGCTCTGTTTTGTTTGTTTCCCTTTACAGTATTTCTGTCTCTTAATTAAAGGATTATGATTGTTACCTGGGTTCAACTTATCAGTGTAATTTATGAAGTCATTTTGTACAGTCAATCTGTTCTGTGCTTTAAAACACATACATGCTACATTTGATGAGATTGGTCCTTTGAACTATCATTGCTTAACTGTAATGCTTGCTTCTTACTGGATGACAATGAAAATCCATTGTCTTTGGGTGTAGTGTGGGAAAATAAATATTTAAGCAAATAGAATCAGTGTCTTACTGTGTTGTCGAGATCAGTTTGCACGATTACCATGTAATCGTTTCTAACTTCTTCAGGAGGCCTTTTGCTGTCACAGGATAGAGATAGAGGTAGAAGCAGAAGAGCAAGGAGATTGATGCAAAGAAGAGGCTGAGAGTTTATGGTCACAGTGTAGGGGATACAGAAAGAGAGGGAGACAAATGGGTCAGTCATCTAATCCAAAACATGTTTACATATAATACATCCAAACATTTTCCATTTAAAGAACCCAAATAGCTCTCCAAATAATCATTTGATTTAATACGGTTTTGTTATTGTGCCCTGCAAAGAAACAATCAAAGCAGTCTAAATATTTGAATCCATTGCTGAGAAAGTTCTCATTTCTTTTATAATGTTGGCCTGAATAACAACCAAAGGGAAATTAAAATATTTTTTAATTTTCACAAGGAGCTCAAATGTCCCCCAGTGTGACTTTGCACTTCATTTTAAAAACCACTACAAAAACTAACATAGCAGAGCAATACACCCCTGCTACTGTAATTACAATAAGTTAACTGCAACCTCCAAGAGGCAGAAAAAATATCTATAGGAATGTCATTAAGCCATATGTAAATCCAGTGATCGTTTTGAGGTACTGTACTGTACCTTAGTATTTTCATTCAAAGCTATGGTTAAATAATATGCAATTATTATTTTATAAAATGGGTTGCATGTTTATAGATTAAACTACCCTACAGTCTATCAAGTAATTGGAAATAGTTATATTTGACCAACCACAAGATTATAATGCTGCTTGCACTGAATGCCTCAGAAATTAAAATCTACACTCTAAAAGGGGGCCATTCTGTATAATTAAGACATTTTTTTTTTTTTTTTTTTTTACCCTTTTTATACTTATGTACATTTACCCAGGTAAAATATGGACTGCCGGACTTGTAATGTAGTATTTTTAGATTTTGGTATATGTACTTTTGCATGGATAAATGATTATCGGATTATACAGTATAACCTGTTACTGGATGTAAACATTGACTTAAGTGGATGTTACAGCAGCCCTACATGGGTCTATCAGTTCCTGTAAGTCGCAAGCCAATTCCCCTAAATCCTAAACCTATTTCAGTTTCCTTCTGAATGGCAGAAGGGAAGTTATTCATACGGAATTCCCCTGTTTGGAAAACCCTGTAAGCCAACATACAGTAAATTAGCCAGTCGCTCCGCGGAGAAGGCAGGGGAACGGATGCGCTTGCTGGCTCACCGGTAAGTTTCGAATGCGCTACAATACGCTGCTTTACATGGTACAGAATTTGCGTATGTGCTTTATCATCCCCGCACTGACCAGATTTTGGCTTCAGTTCGGCTCGAATTTGGTGGGTTTAACGTCAATTCAATTCAGTGCGTCACCACTTTACGCCACTTACTGAACTTACATGCAGTACGTCTTTTACTTACCATTGGTCATTCTTCATTCATATTCACCACGGGCTAGAGCTGGAAACGGACACTCACGCGTCTTCATTGCTGCTCAGATCCGTTTGTCTGGCTTCACACTTAAAACACACACAGTCGTCCTGACAATATTCCCGCAATTGTGATGGCTTTTGAGCGCAGGGATATACAGTCCTTTCCCACGTCCTGCGGAACATAGTTCTGCAACTGCAGCATGTGATTTTACTTCCGTCCTCACTAGCAGAGGTTTCACTTTACTCTCCACGTACATAACGTGCAAAACGTTAACCGACCAAGTAATAGTTGCTGTAATCATCATGATGGATGGAGACAAACTTTGTTATAGCCATTACGGGCTGTTTGCGGCTCATGTGTGGTGGAGGGCAGTTTCACATATATGGTAGATACACAGGTGCGTAACATGGCTGTAGGCTGATTGATTGTTGGAATCATTCATTCATTCACTCAAATACTGTATTTCAGTAAAACCCTGTCTATTCCACACAAAGATGTTCACATTAAATGCTGCAGTATAATCCAAAACAGCACCCGTGCAGTCAGGAATTAAGTGTCCTGCTCAGTTCCAGGGGTGAATGTCAGTCATTCCCTTCCCCGCCCAGGAGGTGTTCTGAGGTTGAATCCTCTGTCCACACAAGCTCACATCTCTAAAGCTGCCCTTATTCACTCATTGACAGTTGTATTCAAAAACTTGGGAGTAGGCAGAGTTAGGGCAAGGTGAGGGTCAGGTTAATCATCATAAGACACAGCTGTTTAGGGTCAGGGTGAAGGTTAGGTTCAGGTTAAGGTTAAGGGAAACATATATTGACGGAAAAACATACTTCACCTCCCCGGGAATCTTTTCCCGAGCCTTGGAATCCAATGCCAACCCTTTGTGGTTGTATCTCAGTTTGCTCCTTTGCTCAGTAGGTAGGTAGGTAATTTCTGGCACTGCTAAGATTACTGATTTTATGAATATTGGGAAACTAATTACAAGATAGCACATGATATGTCAAAATAATGGTATCTGTTATTTCAGAAGGTACATTTGTTTTTCCAGTGCTGGGACAATTTCAAACATGTCTGTTGTCACAGCTATTCATAGAATGAATAAAATGTCCACTGCTTTTCACTGTGCTTTCTAAAAATCTATATGGAGCTAAATGTCCACAGAAAAAATCTAGCATTGAAATACCTTTGAAAGACTATTGATTTCCTAGCTAATTCACGACCTTCTACAATACAAACCAGTTTCAGGGATGCCCACTGACTTAATCCTCCTTTCAGCAAAGGTCAGGGTGTAGTTGTGGGAAAGATGAAGTGCCCTTGCTAGTTCAACTATGTCATTATCCATGTAGATATTACCAACATATTACTTTTTAACCTTTTTTATGCACCTGCCGTATATAAAGAACAAATAAGATTTTCATTATGATTTTAGTACTTTCAAAGGTACAATTACATCAAGATACAGAATTACAGGAGATGAACATACAGTATTTTTTTAAGGTAAGTTATTTCAACGTTTAGGTGCACTTACTACAAAAGTTAACTCACCTTTAGTCTTTAATTTGTCCTTTGTAACAATTAATACAATTTTGTCCGCCAATGTAGGACTACTCTTATGTGCATAAGAAGATAACGGCTCTGAAAAGCAAGCTAAAGCAATAAATGTCAACAATAAACGGCCAATAACCAGTCTTTTTGAAAGAGGGTCCGGCTATGCATAGAGGATACTGGTATCATTAAGATTATAAGCAAGTACAGCCATGTATTCAGTGAAAAGGAAATATAATAGTTTAATTGACCAAACAGGTCTTGGTTCATAAATCCATCAGCATCAGCAGGGAAAAATAGTTATAGAGGTTTCAAAAGTTACTTTGGATGGAGTAATGAAGGTGAGGATTGTCCACATGGTCCACATTGTAAATGCAGCCCATGTTCAGTAGTAAAATACATCTGCTCTATATTTGATTACAGATCATGTTTATGGTGAGATGGGTCACTATTGGAAAGCGAACTGAGTTGTACACCATATCTTGAATTAACTGGAAGAAATTGCAATAATGTCCTTCAGTAGTTTGGTCAGTAAAATGTCAAAGTAGCATGCCAAAATATTCAGTAGAGATCCAATTTTTGTTGTGAGAGCTACATTATAAAGCTTATTTACTGTCACCGGCTTATTCCAACTTCTGCATGCAAATCTAAAATGGATGAATAGTTCCTGTGTATATAAATTGGTTTAAATCATAAGGTATGTCACAATCGTTAATAGCTAAATGAAAAGTTATAGTCTATCTACCTTTCAAATTTTGCAGCAGTAACTGTACTGTGTTGTCAAACGTCATGTCTACAGCAAAACGCATATGCTGTCTTTGTGAATGAGAGCAGAAAGTAATTTTGGATGTACGCAGTGTTTTTGACCATAGTTTCGAGGATGCATGCAGGAATGCCAAAGACAAGGCTTAATTAATTGCAAAGTACTGCTTTGTGTCTGTAGATATTGGTTGTTGCTTGTTACTGTACTTGCTACTTGTGTCCTTTAATTCAAAGTTAGATGTGGCATGGAAATGGTACAAAATATTAATTTGTGTACAGAACAGAGTTTGTATCGTCTAGTATTGGTTTTCTGCTTGCTTTTTAAAATATGCACATAAATAAAATTATTATAAAGTGTTTGTGTGTGTGTTACAGTATTGGAGTCTGCTGTAATTAAAGAATCCATCAGATTATGACAGTGGTGCCAGTAACAATTGCATCGTGGGACTCAGAACGTGAGCAAGGTACCACGACAACAGCAATCAAACACACAGATTATGTTTCACAGCGAGATTCCTCTTGTTTCCTGGTATGTTATGATTCAATTTCAAACTGTGTGTGGGGTGTACTGAGAACATCAAAGTTGTTTAAATTGTTACATTCTTTCACTTTGGTTGTCCTTGGTTGTCCTTTTTAGTACTGGTGCAAACTTCTCCTGTGTTTCACTTGTTACTTTTCATTATGTGGATCCTTCTGTAATGATCATGTTACATACTAAACAAGTGCATTAAGAACTGCAATTAATAATGTTTGTTGTGGCCAGCGTGGTGCTCTAGATGGGTGAGTTTTGCCATGTGCTGACAGGCATATAGTCAAGTGTTTTGGGGTTGTCTAATATATCATACATTATGTACTGTATATACAGAACTATGTGTCTTCTTTTTAGACACAGTTTATATGATACTGACAATACTGTACATAGGATAGACCACGTTTTACCTAGGCGCTTACAGCAAATTATATAACAAACAATAAGTTGACAGTAATGTACCCAGATAAATACGCCCCTCTAAACAGGCTGAAAAAGTAACAAAACCTGCATAATGAAGTCCCCCTCAATATACTGCTGTGGTATTCTGATTATAATTAACTGTATTTCTATGGCATTTTTCTTAAAAGATGTCGACAAAATGTCTTAAAGATGATGAAAGAAACTAAGCCATGGACCAAACAACAGGGAAAAAATGTACTTTGTGTCATTTTTGGCTCAAGGTCATTTGCTACTTTATGCAGAGCAAACTTTTTGCTGGGGAATGCTCAAAATAAAAACTTTAAAATTTTAAAAATAGTGCAGCTAAATTAAGTTTAAAAAAAAAAAAAAAAAAAAAAGATCAAAAGACGCCAATAATGAAGGATCTGTTGATAAAAGCTGCTGATGTCTAAATGGTCTTTTAAAAATGTTGGGAGGAAATTTTCTGTGGGAATGGTGGAGGACTTCAGTGAGAGAAAGTCTCCTCCTTAAAAGAATAGGTTAGAGGTCAGACACATTGATCACATTTCTTTCATACTGACATAAAAGATTTGTGGTTTGTTGGCAAGTTGTTTGTGTTGTATTTTTCTGTATTGGCCATTAAGTTATCACACAAGTGTTTTGGCTTGTTGTAGCTCATTTGCTACAAAGTATGTATACTTACTGTAACATACTGACCACGATAAATGTGATTTTGCCACCATCCAGGTAGTAACAAATTAATTTTAGAATTTAATTTCAAAGTTGTGGACCATTTCCAGACATTAAGTTTAAGAAAATCCCTGACCCTTAATTAATTTTCATCTCAAACTGTCTGAACCTGGAGATGTTGTCTGATGAAGAGGCAGCATGATTGTAACTATCTCGTTGCATTTATTATTATTATTTTCTGTAATAAATGTCAATTAATTATTGCAATTTTGGGTGTGTCTCCCTTCTTTGTGAACCAGCTAGCTAGTCATAACACATACCTCTTATTATTTGATGTATAATAAGGCTAAATGCTAAGTGAACATTATCCTGTTGTATATTTGATAGCTGGCAATATCACATAGCCTGTACATTTGAAGATTACTGCATGTGACTTGTTACACATTTTTTTATTCAGTGCCCTTGTCACCTTATGTAAGTGTTATAAAGCATTTGAGATAGACTCCCTGTTTCCTTCTCTATCTCTACTGACAACTAATGATCAATTATTGAGGCAAGGAATTATAGATACAGGACACAAATAAACACAATGGATGGTCTGACAAGTAATAATCATGACATTGAGTCATTTGTTGAATTTTTTCTTTTGCATTCAAAATTTGTTTTGTGTACATACCCCTCATACTGCAGTTTTACGAGGTTTTTCTCAGAGTACAGACAGACATGAGAGTGTGACTCTGAAAAACATCCTGGAATAGATTGTTGCTTAATATTCTCGACTGAAAACTACACTTCCTGAGAACATTTCCCGTAAACTGCGTTGCAACACATTTTATGAATGGGAAGGTTTTAACAAACATTTTTGGTGACATTTAAAAGGAGGATAAAAGAGTAATTTGCTTTAAATTGTGTAAAATCACATATCCAATGAAAGTATGGCATTGGCTGGAAGCATCAGCTTGTGTGTTTTCTTTATAATACTGTACATTACATGCTTCCATAATAGTACTCTCACTAAACTATATGAAATTTGTCTCTATTCCTTCTGTTGTCTATCTTAGTTCAAAGCCAAGTTATTCACATCACTCACAGTTACCCTTTGAAATGTGAAACAGTGTGGAAGGTCAGCAAGCATACTGTCTTGCTTCAGCTGTATAAAACTATTTCTCTGTACTTCACAGACTACTTGACGAAAACCTGGTAATCTGTGACCCAGTCTGTTTTTCTAAAAGCAATCAAAGCCATGGGTGAAACATACTCCATAAACACAGGAACAAAACAGCATTTTAACCAATTATTTCCACTGAGTGGACTTAACCACACTTTATAGAAAAAGTCTCTGTGTAGGATTCCTGAAGGTGAAAGTTGTTATTTTAGAACATGGAAAAAATATTTGTTAGGATCTAATTATAAATCCCTTTCATAGCGTGACCTTCAGACCTTCAGTGTCATTATACAGCTGTCCTAGGGAGAGAGAAAAGGTGATTGTTATAAATGCAGACATAAACCTGTAAATGTCTCATTGTGTAATGAAAATATTTCATCAGTTTCTGACTTCTACAAATAAGAAAATGAAAGATTAAGGTTTGCACCTCACCTAAAAAAAAATTTAACCAGTTTTTGTTGCAAATATATTTATCAAAAGCATTCATTTTGATTAGAAAAAAAAAATAATAAAAATGCAAAAACTGAATGGAGACGCCCCTGAATCTAGACCGTTTAATCAACTGATTTGAATAACAAACTATATACAGGCTATGGTAACGGGTTGGACCTCATCTTAGTGGCACCATCTAGTGGTTATTCTTCAAACATGCATATGTGGCCACACCTACATACAGTAAGCTCACTGAGCACTTTAATATGAACGCTATACTAATAGCTCTGATTTGCTTTCAGTTTGGCTCCATGTTGACATGATATTATTTCATATTTTCTGCAGATATTCTACCACATCACAAAGGTGTTCTGTTGGATTCAGATCTGGTGACTGGGAATGCCATTGACGTACACTGAAATCATTATCATGTTTGTGAAACAAGTTTGAGACGACTTTTGCTTGGTGGCGTTGGGTATTATCATCCTGGAAGTAGCCATTAGAAGAAAGGTAAATTGTGGTCAAAATGTGGGATGCACATCGTAAGCAACAATATTCAGATAGGCTATGGCATTCACTGGTATTGATTGATTGGTATTAAGGAGCCCACAGTGTGCCAAGAAAACATTTCCCACAACGTTTTACCACCACCACCACCCTAGACTGTCACTACAAGGCAGGTAAGGTCCATACGTTTATGCTGTTGACATGAACAGATTCTGACCCTGCCACCTGTGTACCTCAGAAGAAATCAAGCTCATCAGAACAGGCTACGTTTTTCAAGTCTTCGCCTGTCCAGTTTTGGTGGGCCTGTGCCCAGTGCAGCCTCACATTTCTGTTCTTGGTTGACAGGAGTGGAACGTGGTCTTCTGCTGTTGTAGCCCATCTGCCTCGACGTGTTGTGCATTCTGAGATGCCCTTCTGTTGTAAAGTGTAGTTATCTGAGTTACCGTAGCCTTTCGGTCAGCTCCATCAGTCTGGCCATTTTCTTCTGACCTCTCTGATCAACAAAGCATTACGGTCCCCAGAACTGCCACTCACTGGATGGTTTTTATTTTTGGCACCATTCTGAGTAAACTCTAGAGATGGTTGTGCATGACAATCCCAGGAGATCAGCAATTTCAGGTATACTTAAACCAGCCCATCTCACACCAACAATCATGCCACAGTGAAAGTCACTGAGATCACATCTTTTCCCCATTCTAATGTTTGATCTGAAGCTCCTGACCTGTATCTGCTCGATTTTATTCTTTGCACTGCTGCCACATGAATGGTTGATTGGATAACTGCATGAAGAGCAGGAGTACAGGTGTTCCTAATAAAGTGCTAGGTGAGTGTACATTACAAGTTCAGAGAGAAAGAAAGACTAAAGGAACTGGAAAGACATGAGAACTGGAAAATGAAAAGAAATACTTTTAAGAAATATAAAGCCAGAAATTACACAAGTTAAAACTGTTTTCATTAGATGAAACTCAAACTGACCTCATTACACGTCACTCTCACTGACTTTAATCAAGTCTGTAAAAAATCTGTTTCTGGTCTGTAAACAAGCTGGTAACTGAAACACAGATGAATGGTGATAATTAATGAGAATCTTGTTTACTGGGCATTCTTCAGCAGTCAGTTTGCAATAGTGTCAACAGTATTCTGGCAATAGATAATGAACAGCATAGCTCCAAAACCAACAAACTTATAAGCAACGGCTGCTGGTACTGCGATGAGTAAAGTGACTGAGACTGCCTGATGATCATGTCAGAAAATATGGTAATATTGATTTTTCTTTTTAAAAAAACAACCTTATTTATCACTGAGAGCAATTAATTCTTTTTCAGGAACAAACACTATTCATACTTGGAAGCTGCCCAGTACAACCATATCTGCTGATCACTGAGTATGAGCAACACTTCCTAGAGCAGTCAGGGGTTACAGTGCCTTGCTCAAGAGCACCTCAGCAGTGGTAATGTGGGAAGGACAAGTGCTGCTCTGTCACTATTCCCACCAAATTCCTCCTGCTGGTCTTTCTTTCTAGTCACAAGCCAATGATGTCACTATCAGTTTTGAATGGTTTATTAAGCAATCAAGAAACCTAGATACATTATTCAATTTATTATAGTTGAGAACTACGTAAAAAAAACAACAACTGGTAACAGTATTATTTTCTGTACACAAAAACTGACTGCTGACATTAAATTCACGATTTACCTACAGTATGTTACCGGTATGCTGAGGAACAAAGAGAGGTCACTTATGCAGGACTGACTATACATAACATAAGATATAGACACACATATTTGAAATACTGCAATTACTGACCTTGGGAAACCAGGTGTGTATGTGTAAAGTGAAAGGGAAAGAGGGGAATGAGGGGCTAGAGAGATGATGGAGTGCTGGTCAGGTGATATTATCATCGTCATAACCCCATAGGGATCTAATTGCCATGGAGTGTATGTTTGTTGAAAGGGAGGGATACAAGAACATGGGAGGGAGTGGAGGGTGGCAGTGGCAATGGTGATATTGTGGAGAAATACTGTTCCCAAAGTCCCATTATGGGGACTCACCTTGTTTTCCATTAAGGGTTAGGATTACATTTAGGGTAAGAGTTGGGGTTTGGCATTAAGGGGTTATGGTGATTTTCAAGGATAAGGAAGGTCTCAAGGGAATAAATGAATGTTTGTGTGTGTGATGGGGGGTTCATTGCAAGGGACTAATTGGATCCATGGACTACTTTTTGTGAGACACTTAAATGACATGCACACACGTTATGCACACAGCAGTGAAATGCAGAACTTGTTCAGCTGTAGAGTCACAGAGTCACGGCAAAAATTGAATGTGCAATAAGCCCTAAGTGTTCCCCGTGGAGTTACATTGACACCCCAATGGTCTGTCACAATAGCAAAGAAATCGGAATGTGAATATACACTTACAGTATGACACACTTTAAATTCATGAGACAACACCGAACGGCTTCTTACAACACAGCACCTGTAGATGGCGCTCCTTGTCCTTGTATAATGACGATGCTGCGCGACCGCGCACGCATGTGCGCGAGTGAATGCGGGAGCGAGACAGGGCTGTTGTCTGCCTCCTTGCCGATGGGGTTTCCTCCTCGTCGTTGCAGTGCTTTCCTCCTCCTTCCCCTCTTCCCCTTCCATCTCTTCCATATCCTTCTCCTACTCCCTGGGGATGCCTCAGCCTTGCAACCCCGGCCCAGCATCCCGGCAAATGGTCGGTCCATCCCCGGCAACTTTGGACAGAGGACACAGCGAAAAGGCGTACCGCTCCGTTCTCATCTGATCTGAGCACACTGCAGATTGACTTAAAAGAGAAGCGAACCAGGGACAGAAGGGAAACAAGGAGAAGCCGGTCGCTGACAGTGCCCAGGATTTCATTCCGGTAAGCCATCGTGTTATTTTCCCTGCTTTAGACTTAAAATAATTGGCTCAGAGAGGGAGGAGGGACAGGTCTTCAAACGCCTGTGTTTTTAGTCCCATGTCATTTATCAAAGTGGGACGTGCTCTTGCAATTTGGAGATGCATGCTCAGAAATCTGAACATGACTACAGGATAATGCATGCTGGATGATTTGGGGAAACTGCTGGTTTAAAAATGATGCCCTGCTTTTGATAAAAAAGCTTGCTGCGCAGCTCCTCTCAGACACAAGCGTCCGGCTGTGCTCAGATTACCCATCACACAACAGATATTTGGCTCCAGCTGACTGCTGACCCAAATTCACCAATAGTTGTGCGTAAAAGTGCTGAAAAGGTGCGAAAAGCACCATGTAAACAAAAGGAGTATGGTTGCTCTTCCTCACCAGATGACTAATTATTTTTGACTATGTTTTAACAACTCCATTCACAACCAGAATGGTTGCTGTAATAGACTTAAAAAGATCTAGACATGATGTTATGGTATAGTATGGTACATCATTTATTTGTTGACTAAATTCTTGGTCTCAGGTATTATACTACTGTATATTGCTTATAAATCTCATTGTCTGCTGATGCCCATTATGTTTTATGGATTATCCTTTTGTCTGTATGGTTCTGGGGTATGAGAGGTGATGCATGGATAAGAGTATGGATAAGACTCCATACCTATCCCACAGCTCTAGTTTTGCTTTGATCAATAAACATTTGCAGAAGGGGGATTGTGTGCTGGCAGTTTATCAAGGGCGTACAAAATATCCAGAAGATGATTTTAAAGCGAAGAGGAGGAACAGGAGGAGAAGGGCTGGGCTGCTGTTAGGCATTCTGTGGTTACATGTCAATACTTGGGCAGGTGCATGATGGACAACAGAGGCACAGATGTACAGAGGGGGGTAACAAGTGTAACAAGGGGAATCCAGTAACCTCTAATTCCTCTTAAACTGACCTCCAGTGCAGGAATATGGGGATAATAGATTTTTTTTGGTCCCTCCCATGTCCTCCAAAGACAACCGCTGCTCAGTCTGTTTAAACCAGCATGTTATCCACAATCCAGTACTTTAAGTGATGACAGTACATCACTTACCATGCTCAAGAGCCACACATCTTGAAAAATTTCAATAGATTTTTTTTGTCATTGAATGATAACCAGCATTACAAAAGAACTATCACAAGCAACTGTCTCCCTCATATACAAACATATAAACTCACACACCCATCCCCTCTATATTTCCTAAAGATTAGCTTCTTTTATGTCCAGTGAATGTCTCCAGTGGGCATGAAATGCCTTGTCCTTCATCGTGGACATAGATAAAGCTAATTCAAACAACAGCAAAGGCCTAATGCCTAATCACTATGCTGTGCCGGCAGAACAGAGCAGTCTTTATACTGTGGTAGCTGAGAGAGGGAGAGAAAGACAGTGAGAGAGAGCAAGGGGGGAAAGCTAGCTGCCGGTGCCTATTGATTGGATGGAGGGGCTGCTGGCAGGCATCCACAGGATGGAGTGCTGACGACAGTCCAACAATTTGCCAGGATGAGCTGGCCCAGCAGTTGCCCCCTAGAGTAATGCTGATGAGAAGGGAAGACTTTGAATTATAGTTATCCTCCCTGTAACAGAGTGGGGGCAGGGAGGATTTGCAAATACTGTAACTGTTGTGTATTAGATTTTTTCATCATCAGATAGTGAAAGTTGGGTGTGGTTTAGTGCAGATCGTGTCAAATATGTTGTAACTGACCAAGAATTTCATTCTATGACCACCAAACTTTGTCATTCAATGTACTGTATGAGAGACTTAGCCAAATACTATTTTTTTTAACCATGCTGTAAGCAAAGCCAATTCTTGACGTGAACATGTGAGCAAAGATTGAGATCACGAGAGATAGGAACTCCACTGTCAAATCTCTGCTGTGATGTTAAGAGGATTTGGTATAGTAATTTTAGTCTAATGACTTTGAACATTGCAAAATTTTGATGTCAGCAATGAAATTTCATCATATAATTTCATTTATCTATATTTAATAACAAGACCGAAATCTTTGAGTGGGGTGAGACTATTTCCATCTTTTCTCCTTTCACTTGTTCCAGTAATTTTCATAATTCATGTGACATGTAAGAAAGTATTGTGAGCACAGAGGTGGTGTACACCAGCAGTACCTAGAGCACCTGTGAATTAATCTCTACCATGTCAGAGGGTGCTGTTGTATACTTAAACCTGACATTTGACCTCAAATCTAAGGCCAAAAATGTTCTTCCCCACTGTGTCTCACTGTACATTTATTATTTTAACACAGGCACAAGATACATCCCAGATCGTGCTTTAATTTGATTCAGAAATGTTCCTGAAACAAGTGAGTGTATGTCTCCACAATAGCCAGTTGTTTTAATTTGCTTTTAAGAAACTAAATATTGGATTAGATGACTGTTAAAAATGCACAAATGGCTTTCCTCCAGATGAACAATGAGCCCCACTGGCAAATATGGTACCTCTTTGAGGTGTGACACGAGCCCAGAGGCAACTTTTGATGGGAGGCAACTTTTGATGGTGTTCATTTGTCACTGTGAAGTGAAAAAAATCTATTGTACAGTTATTATTGGTACAGAAGTAGACTGTATCTTTTATTATCAGTCTAGTTTTTGGTGATGTGAAAAAAAGCCCTACGTATGAGCTTTTATCCTTGAATAAACAAAAATAGCTACGTTCTTTTGTGGAGAAGTATCCATATGTAGGTTATACATGTCCTTTTATCTATTACTTCTACATGACTAAAAGAAAATAAACCAGAGAAAACTGTAGAAAATGAAGCACCATCAAGACGAAAAAGAGAATAAAGAGTGAATGCTTTGATTTCAAATTTTGGTGTCCTTGAGCTCTGTTACCTGCTGTATGTTGTTAGAGTTTTCCCCTATATATCCACTAATGTGCAATGTGAAAGGCCCTCAGGCAACTGGCTGTCATTTGATCCATACCTGCATTGACTGCATATTCATGGACACAGGGGATGTGTTAATTGACAGCCTCAGTGTGCTAATCAATTAGCTAACTTGATGCTTATGTTGGTGATAATGGACAATTTTTCAATATCCCCATTACAGTGGAATTGTTACAACACTACATACATGTTACATGCTGTTAAACCTCTAATATTACTCCTCTTTCCCTCAAGGGTGCTGTGCAGTGCACGAAACATGGCTATCTTATGGGGATATGTCCAGGTAATATCCTGACTCATATGGACATAATTAAGGACAAAGTATAAAGTATAATCTATGTCCTTAATTATGTCCATATGAGTCAGTCATGAGATAGTTATCAATGATTTCTTTACTAGTATCAATCAGAGTTAGAATGAAATGCATATGTATCTTCACCCCTGCCAGGGATGCTGCGCCTAGTTGTTTGATGAGTCCACTTCATTTCTTATTATTATTATCCAGTAGCGTTTTGGAAAAAATACTGGAATGGCAATACATTTCTAAGGAAGGAAATTAATCGTGAAATTAATTTCATTAGTCTCCATGGTCACCCCTCTCACCAAGGTCAGCACAGCAGCAAGCCAAACATGTAGCAATCCCTCTCTGCTCTCATACCCTTTTCTGCCTCCTCTGGTCAATGGCTCACCACATCCCTCACTCAGCCCTTCTCGGCCACTGCGTTCCTCCAAGGAACGTCGTCCAGCGTTGCCATCTCTGCACACAAGGCAATCACAGTCCAGACAGTCCTCGTTTTTGGTTCCCTTATGGTGGAACGAGCTACCAAAATGGTAACAGAGCGGGAGCATCCCTCTTTACCTTCAAGAAACTCTTGAAAACTCATCTCTTCCAAGAGTACTTCCTCTCCTAACACCTCAAACACCCCAACATGCCTAACTAGCACTTACTATGCACTTTTGGTGCACTTTTTTACCTGATCTCCTTGCACTTTATGGTTGCCTTGTCTTTGCTTTTGCTTTTGGTAGACACAAGTCACCTCCTGCTACTTCCAGCCTTGTGTCAGCTGGCAGATCATGGATCAGTCTGTATCCTGAGCACACATCTTTGAAATTGTTAGCAACCCTGCATCAAACTGGATGCAGTTACTGAATTTCAAGTTGTAATTCCTTAAACTACTGAAAAATAATAACATTACTGTGATGCAGTAATGTCTTACTGCCCAACAGAGCTTCTTAGTATATTGAGGCATAATATTCCAATGCACTACATCTTATACATATACACTATATATACACTTAATTAATTTTATGTGAAACTGATACATACTTTTTTTAACCTTGGATCAGATAGAAACATCTGATTGAGCATGGTTGAGGTGACGTTTCATCTCTCCGGTTGAGATCTGGTTCATATGTAGCAGTTCAAAGTGTGGTTAAGAAGAGCCCATTCTTCAACCAAAAGGTCCTAAATCAAGGCCCCATTTATATCACTCAAGTGTACTTGAGCAGGTCACAAAATCCCTCACAGTGCAGATGTTGTTGGTTTGTCTCTCACCCTTTGACCTCTTTGTAGGGAGGGGAAGCACAAATTCTCCCTTTGGGGTATCACCTGAGAAAAGCATGTTTAATGCACTGCATATCAAACTAATTGACAACATGGGAATAGCACTTAGAACTTTTTAGGATACTATGGGCTTTCTGCTGATGTGATGCAGCCACCTTTTTTCATGATTCCCATCACCATAATTGTATCCTCACCATCTGCTGGCCTTCACATAAAAGTCAGAATAGGTAGAGACCAGATTGCCATTTGGAGCCACTGAAATGTAAAGAGGCCAAGTGCAAGTTTAAACCTGCAAATTTTTTTTTAATTTTGACAAATAAGGTGAATATAGAATGACTTAGGGGTAAGTGGTTCTGTTGAAGATCCCCCTAATTGTCTGTCAGGTAGCCTGATGACATTATTTACAAAAGCAGGGTCAAGCACAGGCAGCAGGTAGATATTAAGCCTTCTAAAGTGTCCTTGAGTATTTAATCTTCTTATCAATAATGTATCACATACTTCTTTCTTTCACCGTAAAAGAAAGAGAAGAAGAAAAGTTGTCCAACTTTAACAGTGCTTTGGATTTATGGCTCAAATTTCACTGATGCCACATGTAGTAAAAATATTCAGCTTCATACTACTGGAAGGTAGTAAAAGGTAAAACCATTCAACAATTGCTGTGTATTGTATATATTGTATTGATTAACGAGAGCTGGACTTTGAGCAGTGCAGCAGGATGAAGACAGGGAGATAGAGAGAGGGGAGGTAGTGATGTGTCAGTCTTCAGCTTTTAGTACAAGGGAAAACAAAGAAATGTAGAAGGAAAGAAATACAGAGAAAAAAGTAAGTGAAAGGAAATATGTGATGTGACAAAAAGCGTCGAGAGAGGGGGTTAAGGATGCAGGTGAGAGAAGAGGGGATTCAGAGGAAGGCGTAAATGGTGAAAAGAGGGGGAGAAGGTGGGTTGTAAAGTGTAAGATGGAGATGGAAAATGAAGAGCTGGTGACAAAGCTTGTTGGGGAGTGAGAGAGACTTATAAGCAGTGAAAATAGGAAGAAGCAGAGAGGCTGAGAGAGAGACTGGGAATCATTTAATGCAAAAAATGACAGAAAGGTGTGAAGAAACTAACCACACAACAGAATGTGATGAGGGAAAACCACAGTGCTATATTTAAATGCTGCATATTAAAACCTAATGGTATGTGTTTAGTGCAGGCCCTACAGTGAAAGCAGTTTGTCTGTGGTTGCCTAGCCATGACATCACGTCTGCCTCCGTCACACTGTACTTGCTAAGCTGAATTCCTAATTGACTCAGCTAACCAGGTCTGCCAGAGCTAATTGAGCATCAAAGAGAAGCCATAGCTGGAGCACAGATCATCTTGATTTCCCTGGGCAAAAATGTGCCTAGATTTGGCTTTGGCACGTATGACTGTAAAGGTGTGGAAGTGTGCATGTTTGTTCATCTGTTGGTGTGTATGCGTATGATTATGCCCTTTATTGCATGTATTGGGGTTCTTCGACATAATTCATATATATTTACAGGTTGGGGGGTCTATGTGTGCGTGTGGGCATGTGTTCTTAAGTGATGTATGTGTGTAAGAGTATGCGTTTGTACTTTTAATAGAATGCGTATTTTCTATTGCAGGCTGCTGCTTTTTGACATTCTGTTAATAGTGTTGCTTGCATTAGTGCGTCACCACCTACCTATTAATTTCTGATGGACTTTTATTGACTAAAACAGTAAATTGTGCTGTTTTTCCTGGGTGAACTTGCACTCTGAACCTTTCTGTGGAATCTGTGTGTGAGAATGTAATTAGATTCCACAGTGTGGCCAATTGGTCTGATTTCCAAAGATGTTAAAAAGAGATTTGCAACAAGGATTGCAGTGCTGGAGAAAATGTCAAAGCTACAGTAAAAGTGTGAGTGGGAAAGAAAAGATCTGGCCTGCTGACGTTATGTGGCAGGAAGCAGGAAGTATAGTTTTGTTGGCTTATAGTCAACATATATAGTCTCTTGGCACAGCAACAGCATTATCTACATGACTGGTCAAGTGGGAAATAACGTGTTTTAATGCGATATGAACACGTTAGTCTTGATGTGTATGTGAGTGTTGGGGTGAGTATGTGTTTATGTGTTATCCTTTCTTTTAAAGTACATATCATTGCTATTCCCTATCTACACAAGATCACACAGGTTCATTGATGCAAAGCACTTGAAATGAAGTCCAACAAATATCATCCAATTGTAGAGTCGCAGCCAGCATTTTTTAGACCTGCTATTCTGGACCTGCAGCTCCTGCCAATAAGTGCCATCTACAGGCCAGGAAAGTAATACAGTAGTTTATGCAGTTCTGAACTTGTTATACTTGCACGCAGAAATATAATTCAGCTAGTTGCCACAAAATACCGGAGTTAGCTTTTCAAAGATTCAGGAAAGGGCGTAAGGATCTGAACAACTTTGACAAGGGCCAAATTGTGATGGTTAAATGACTGGGTCAGAGCATCTCGAAAATGGCAGGTCTTGTAGGGTGTTCCCATTATGCAGTGGTTAGTACCTACCAAAAGTAGTCCAAGGAAGGACAACCGGTGAACCTGCGACATAGGTGCCCAAGGCTGATTGATTCGCATGGGTAGTGAAGGCTGGCCCATGTGGTCCAATCCCACAGAAGAGCTACTGTGGCACAAATGACCAAAAACCTGTCTATCATAGAAAGCTGCCAGAACACAAACTGCATCACAGTTTGCTGCAGCTGCATATGGGGCTGCATAGCCACAGACCAATCACAGTGCCCATGCTGACCCCTGTCCACTGCTGAAAGTACTTACAATGGGCACGTGAGCATCAGAACTGGACCTTGGAGCAATGGAAGAAGGTGGCCTGGTCTGATGAATCATGTTTCTTTTACTGCCCTTTTACTCTGGGCAGTGTTCTGCTGGGAAACCTCCTGATATTCATGTGGATGTTACTCTGACACGTAACGCCTACCTAAACATTGTTGCAGACCAAGTATATCCCTTTATGGCAATGGTATTCCCTGATGGCATTAGCCCTTTTAGGCAGGATAATGCGCACTGCCACACCACCAAAGTTGTTTAGGAATGGTTTGAGAAACATGACAAAGAGTCCAAGGTGTTGACTTGGCCTCCTTTTTCCTTGAGCATCTGTAAGATGTACTGGAAAAAGTCTAAAAAAAAAAAAGTCTGATCCATGTAGGCACCACCTCGCACCTTAACAGGACTTAAAAGATCTGATGCTACCATTTTGATGCCTGACACTAGAGGATACCTCGATGGGTCAGAGCTGTTTTGGTGGCACAAGGGAGACCCACACAATATTAGCGAGGTGATTTTTATGCTGTGGCTGATCTGTGTATACTGTCCTTCAGTTACTTTCCAAAACTCATTGCTTCTCCTTGGTTTTCTTCATTCAGATTTTCTTTTTTCAGATTTTTTCTTCATAGAACTTGGTCAATCCCTGATCCCCAACCAACAGACAAACCCACATGCACACATGTGGACATGCGCATGCACCCATGCACCCATGCACGCACGCACGCACGCACGCACGCACGCACGCACGCACGCACGCAAGCACGCACGCACGCCAGCACGCACACACACACATGCACACCAACCAAGTGGTATAAATGCCATACCTGATGCCTGTGGTTGGATCAGCAGGCAGCCCATCAGCAGCGCACACTGATCCTAATCAGCCACTTAGGGCTGTGGTTACTTCCATCCGTCAATCAAAAACCCTCTCACATCTGTAGAAAAAGATTTGATGAAAAAGACAGGAAAGACAGAGACAGAAAGAGATAGGGATCAGACCAATGTGACCCATTAATGGCTCTAGCCGCCTTATTTTATTGCCCTGGTGTGTAGTGTTTATGTGTTTGTGGATTTGTGTCCACCTCAATAAATGGAGAAAGAAAGAAGAAGGTATAGATAAAGAGACAGAGTGAAATCAAGCATTGGGGGCAACAAAAAGAAGAGGCTGACATGAGAGGAAGAGAAGGCAGAAGGTGAGAGGTGCTTTCGGGAAAAAGTGGCAGTGTTCTACAGGTGGTTGCTGTAAGTTCATAGATACGCTGATTTACAGCAACCACCTTTAGGACGCAGACAACATAGTACAATTTGTAAAGAAGAAGCTGAGTGATGATTTAGCTGTGAGTGTTTTCAGCACATCTGAAAAAAGAATGGCACCTGAAATAATGCTTTGACCACTGGGCATTCTATTTGGTTGTTTATTGATGTGTGTTGACACTGGGGGGGTCTACATCAACAGTTGAGCCTCAGCTTCCGGTGTTCACATTATTCGATTTCATTTCACAGTCTCTGAGCTAACCAAGACAGTTTTTCTGTCCAACTACACATTGTGCTCCTTCCAAGTACAGGTCATGTCAGTGCAAACTCTTATGTATGTTATATATGTATGCTCTTGATATTCAGCACTTTTATTTATGCCCACTTCCTCTTGTGGCATCCTTCGCTATACAGCATGCCTGACAACAAAATGCTGTCTTTTAAGTTAAAAGTATACAGAACACGTTACTAGTTTTTTCAAATTAAAATAAAAGTGAATCAAACATGGACTGCAGAGAGCCACAAAAACATTAAGTTATTATGATATAAAGAATGATGCAAATGAAGATGAATGTTTTGTTGTGTTGCTTGTGATGGGCCATGAAATATATATCAGAGACATAGGGAGGAGGAATGCATCATGTTAAGATTCCTTAGTAAGCACGCAGTGGATGCTGGCGGTGCTTGGCAGTTTGGTGAAATTCAAGAAGCTGGATGATGAGAAATAAAGCATTTTTTTGTTCCCATATGTAGGTCATTTGTCTCTACCCTCTGATATGACCCATAAGATCGTCTCCTGATAGCACCTCTATAGAGGCAGACATCCCAGACCTTCCTCATCATAGTTACAATAATAAATACACTGTTAAGCTTATAGATCGGTTAAGTTTAGGCCCAAAAACTACTTGGTTAGGTTTAGACATGAACACTACTTGGTTAGGTTTTATGAAAAGATCATGGTTTGGGTTAAAATAAGTACTTCTTCTGTCTGTCTGTAATCACTTTTTTTGTAATCACCTCTGTCTCCTGTCAATTTTGGGGAGGTGAAATAAAAGTCTCCAGGAGAACAATGTGGATTAGAGCTGCAAAATCATTCTTTGTAGTTACACTGCTGGAATTTCTACTGCAGCAAAAGATTTTCTGCTCAGTCGGCTGGTTGCTGAGGTACGCTGTCTAATAGGATGGTCCTGTTGCTTTTCAGCCTGTTTGTTTTAGCTCCTCATCTGTTTACTCTGGTTCAGATAAATACAGTCGACCACCACAGTGAAATGACTCATCCCCAGAATATTCCACAGCATAATTAGCCTTTACATTTAGCTTTCTGAGTTTTCTTTGAGGACAGTATAACAGCAGTAAAAGTCAGCCTCACACATGTAAACAAACTGGCGTGATTAGGTAAGTTGCCCCGGATGTAGATTCCTATAAATAACTTAGCTTAATGATAATTTAGATAATTTAGCATAATGGCCATTCCAGGAGGCTAATTTCTTTTTTTATTTTCAGTCAGACTCAGAGACAAGAATTTAAAATGATTAATGTAAAACCATGTTTATTTGGAAAGATGTAGGACGCTCGTGCTGGCTGCCCCAGTATAAGCTGTTTTGTGTGAGTCCTTGTTTCCCAAAATCTCAACAATGGAAGGGGCGAGTGCAATGTCAGCACAACCCATAGAGCCACAATAGCCACATTTTTGGAAACTACACCAAGTTAAAATAAACTGGAATTATCCTTTAACAGCCAAACTAAATGCATGTATCTCAGTCCAAGATCAAAATTAAGCTTTATTAAGTTCAAGCAGTTCATGACTAGATTGTTAAGGGGACAAGTACAATTTAACGGTATTAATTTGAGGCTACGAATTATTGATTCGAAGTAACAAATTAAGTAATTCAAGGGTATGAATTACTAAACTGAGGGAGAATGTTATTCCTAAGACAACCATGTCTCCCATTCCTCCAGTTCTCCTGAAGCTGCAGATTCAATGTCTTGCTCAAGGACATAAGTTGATCGGATGTTCAGTGTTCTAAATGCTCCCTACACCAGACTTCACTCAAAATTCACTGTGAAACCTTCTTTCCCCCAATTTCCTTCAAAATGTATAGTAGAGGAGTACAGAATTATGACATCTTTGTTAGCAAAGGGAATGCTGTGGTTACTCATTTGGCATCGAATTACCTCATAAATAGTATTTGATGTATTTGATGATATCTCCTGCATGGTTTTACTGTGCAGGTCCCAACTGCGGCCAGGCTGTTGAAGTGCAAGAGCACATTAATTTCACTCATCTGTCTTCTGTGGGTTGCATTTGCAATGTATAATTCATCAAGTAATTCTCTGTGGATATCTGCATATAAATGAACTTTGATATTGTAGAGCTCATGAATTTCTAAGGGCTTATGCACACGGTGGCACCACAGTAGTACATCAGCTCGGTTGTCTCTTGCTTGCAAGAAATGTAGTGAAAAACACTCATATTTTCGAAGGTTTTCAATCGTGAAATTATTTTTAAAAAGTACCAATTATCGCTTGAGTCTGCCAGGTTTGTTGGATGTATGTGGGGTATTGTATCTTAGTAGCAGACACCAAAAACAGATTAGGGTGCATGGGTGTGTCTGTGTCATTACTGTTCGATGGTACAGACTTGATAGAAGCTACACTGACCAAGAGAGGATCAGAAATGTGGAGGAGGTTTGATCGTTTTAACCAACAACTGGCTTCACACTTAGAAAGGGAGACTGATTGAAAGAATGGGTCATGTGTTGGTTATTGACAGTGCTAAATTTTTAAAAAAATGTAACAAAGTAATTTGGTATTTTCAAATACCATCTGGTCTTTATCTTTTTCTGTCCTTTATTTTATAATTGCGGTTAATTAATATTTGGCTTATACAGTATGCGTCATATCCGTATGCACTTTGCTAATTTTGATGTTCAGTTATATTTTGGGAAAGTCATCAGTTTTAAACAAACCAAACAGATGCTGCTCACACATTCTTTAAAAAATGCTACAGTCATTTCTAAAGACAAGATACCCCTTGCTTTTTTTTTTTAAGACAGTTAGGCTTGAAATCTGCAGGCTTTGGTTTGTGCCAGAGATTTGGAGTGAAAGTCTTTATGTGTCAGGCTTTTGAAAGTGACTGAGATAAAAAAAGACTTGCAGATACCCAGAAACACACAGACACACACACACACACACACACACACACACACACACACACACACACACACACAGAGTAAACGCACCATTTCTGTCACTCTCATCTCTCTTTTCCTGCCTTGCTTTCTCTCTGTGGACTGCAGATGGACAAGATGACATAAAACTGTGGAGGTTGAGTTAGTAGCTCCCTGCTGAACTGCAACCAGTTTGCTTATGTGATATTAATTAAGATAATCTGACCCTCACTGCGGACATGGAATGATGGAAGATGGCTTCTCAGTGTGTCTCTGCAAAGGAACCATTCATACTAAAATGGACTACATAGGCCTCTACAATAGATAGAATAAAATGATACTGATGTCACAGACACAGCAAACAAACGTAGGGATTACATTTATTCCAGGTGACTGTGATCAAAATAAAATGCAAAGACAGGGTTCCCTTCCCTGTTTGAAAATATACAGCTGCAAAACATGTAAAAGAAAAATTATATAAACTAAATAGCCTAAAATAGGCCTATCCACTTTTTCCCACAGGCAACAATTATAGACCCACTAATTACCGATGTTCCTTAAACACCTCACATGCAGAATATCGGTAGATGCTGATGTCCCAGTTACTGCATCCCACGCAACTCAGACAGGTGTGTGGCCAAAAATTAGTTAATTTGAAAAGAGCTAAATAAGGCTTTCTAATGTAAGATCTACCTAGGATGAAACCAAGTGATTTTATCTACCCGGGGGGGTCTTAATCTACCTGGGCGGGCTGCCCAAGTAGAGCCTATGTATGGAAAAAACTGCTATCTCTGAGAATGCGCCCTTAGTTGTTTTCAACAGCAATAACACACTGATGTAAAATAGAGTACAATTACAATTATCTCTGGCAGTGTGGACCAGCGCTATGTCTCCCTCTATGTTGCAGGAGACCTTGTGTATGAGTTGGGCCGGGTTTGCGCACAGATGCAGAGGGAGAGTGGGGGCGGGTTTGCGCAAAGAGTGTGAGAGAGAAGAGATGCAAACACTGGCACTACGGAAGACTCGGATTATGTGACACAACATCAAACTATATTGCTATAAATGGTATTTTTTCATCGTATATCTCATTTGAAAATGTATTACACATATATATATATATACCTTAAAAGGTTGATATACCGCCCATCCTCCTGGATACTCAGTTTCTTGGGAGCCTTCCTTCAGCTGAAATAATGTCTCCTGTTTCACTTGGACCCATGTTTCTATTCCTTTTTCTTTCGTAGTTTACAAAGTGTGTATGTATAAAGAAAATTAGTCTTCTTTCCAAAATAAGAAATAAAGGTTAACCAGTTTTATTCTGTCAGGGTTAAAAAGAAATGGAACACTGATTTAAACCTCTTCTTCACTGATGCATGATAAGTTTGTTGAACTTTTGAATAATCATGGCATCACAAGGTCTACTGAAACCAAAGGCATAGTGAGGTGTCTGACTTTGATCTTTTGGAGGTTCTTAGCCTGCCAGCATGCCAAGAAAACCGGTATGATGGGAGGGGTGAGCCAGGAGCAGAAGTTACTAAATCCTGTTAAGTGTTTCAAAGTGTTACATCATTTGCATGTCTTCCACCAGGAGAGTATTGCAACAAACCCTGTTTTAGAAGGAGTCAGTTCCTTTTTCCCCCATATGGCGTGATTTTGATGGGTCAGTGAAGTAAATTTAGTGAATGAGTAACAGGTACATACATACACTCACACATAGGATGCAACCACACACACAGCTGTACAACAGAAACACATGAACACATACTTTTCTGTTTTGTACACAGCATAGGATGTTCTGTAGTTATACTGTGCAGTGAATTGAATTTCAGTTCTCTCATGGTTAGGTAGGCAGTGGTAATCTTTCTCCCATTATGGTACATTCACTCAAGACAGCAGGGGACCAAAGAGAGTACAGAGGTCTTCACCAGTTTTTCTAGCGGAGGCTCACTGCCCTCAGCCTCATGCCCAGTGGTGGACACTCTTTGTTGGCTGAGTTGAGGGGGGTGGTTGGAGATGGCTCCATGTTGTAACTGGCTGATGCACATTCTGTACTTTAGGTGTGCACATGATGCAGACACACAGACACAGTGAATGTATCCCAGTGAGAAAAACATACACCTATTGTCTTGTTTTTTGTCCTTGTTTACATACAACACAGGCTAAATCGAGGGTCAGCAGGTTACCAGCAAGAGTTTAGGGTGCAATGAGGATCCAGTTGTAGAGAAAACATGGTAACTATTTGCTAGGTTCCTTTGGTTGCTATGGAAGCAGGGATCATCAGCCCACTGCAGAGATGGAGTGATATAATGGGGGGAGGGGATTAGACTTTGTGAGGTATAGATTAAAAGTACAGCAGGAAGAAGCACTGTTTTAGTAATAAACTAATGACTGTGGATAATGTATGTAGTTGCAGTGCAAGTGTGGTGAAGTGGCTTTAGAGTAGAATTAGTAGAGCATGCCCCCATCCTGACAATATTACAAATGTATTTTTTAGAAATGTATTTTTTACCTTTTAGAATTTCTTTTAATCTATCTGTACTATATCTCATTCTTGTGGCTCGACATGCTATATATTTTTCATATTCTTTCATCGTTTTTTTTTTTTTTACATTTATTCATTCATGTGACAAAGGCATGTAGGAATACCCAGACAGGCAAGTGTGGCTTAGCGAGTAGGTAACTGATCTATCATTGCAGTGCAATCATAATGACCTGTTTGAGGGGAAATAGGAATTTGAAATTCTAATTTTCAGAGTAGAAGCCTGTTATCCACACTGGTGAGGGGATGACTGAAGCCTGAAAATAAAACAGCATGATCTGTGATTTTTTGAATCACTGAGGCAAGCCTATGGTCAAAGCAAAATCGGTATTAATAAATTATCATTAAATGGCAGGTTACCCGTGTTTTGGGCTATATTGAAGCAATAAGCCCCAAGAGGCGTTGGTTTACAGTGATTTTGGAACAGCTAAGGGGTGTTGTTAGATGCGATTCAGAGTGAGCTGCTTTTATAAAATGGTTACTACATATACTTGGCAAGGTTTCATAAAATAAACACACAGCAACAAAAAAATGCAATAAGTTATTGATAACAAATAATTTTTCTTCCACCAAGCAATGCAGTTCTTCAGTGACATGTAGCAGAATGGTTGCTAAGCAACATACAGATGTAACAACACACAGACGCAGCAACACACAGGCGTAGTAGAAAGCATTCTTAAAGATTGGAGTGATTATGAACATCTATCTAGATATCACCATTAATTGTGCAATTGTCGAAGTAGTGTTCAATAATATTAGCACTTCTCTTTGATGGTACAGGGGTGTTTGACTCTGGACAGGTGCGTTTTGATTGCATGGTGATATTGCTCCAGCATCTTCTCTTTCTAGTTTGGGCGCCATTAAGATCGCAGGGACAATTAACTTTTATCTCCCTTCAGCGGTGCAGTAATACAGATGTAATGTGGTCACAGGTGTGTGTTTGTAGAGTATTTTATAATGGCTTTGATTGCAGTTCACCCGATCATAATCAAGGACTGGAGCTATCCATTTTATAAGGAAGGTTAATCAGATGAAGTTTATGCTGAAGTGCTTTCATAGTTTTTGTGTGTTCCTATTTAATAGCAACAAGGAAGACAAAAAATACATTTGCTTCTTGATGTAAATCTAGCATATGCATCCAGTGTATTTTTAACTTGATGTTAAACAAACTTAATGAACACCCTCCAGCTGATCACAATCAATTCCAGACCAAGGTAAATACTTGACTTTATTACTACAAAAATGAACATGATGTATACGGTAAAGGTTGTGTGATTAAAATTAAATTAGCATGTGTGTCAAATTCATCATGTTGTTAATTTTGGCTATCGAATATTCTTGCTGCATTTATGACTGTGAGATGTTTTTCTGTAGTGGCTAGCAGTAATTTGACCACTGTGATATTCTAAGGATTATCTCTGACACTTGCCAGTCTCTTCTTCTTCTTCATCTTCCTCTGCTTCTTCTACATCTTTTACTTCTTCTGTGCAAAGGTGTTTTGAAACAGCAGTTTTGACCTGTTGTCCAGAAAGAGCAAAAACAAGGACAAATCGCTGAAAGGCAATTTGGCAATCTGGACCTTTTAATTTGGACTTCTCAGTACAATATGAGTACAATATGAGTGGCTTCAGACCTCAATTTCTTCTTCTTCATATACTAATTTTCTTATTTGTTTCTATATTGTTTATTTTTACTACCACTTAATGACTGCATAATTGTCCTATACATCCCCACTATACATTTTATAATAATGTGACCTCACATCCAGCAAGGTAGCATAAAGATAAAATTGTGATGATAGCACTGTTAATCATTACTTATAATTATTATTGTTTTATAGTTCTATTCTCCAGCTTATTTAACTTTTATATTTTTGGTAACACAATCGTTCCTGTTTACTTCCAAGCTGGATTTGTTGTCATCTGCAGTCTGTCAAGGCCATCACTTGGGGGCTGCATGTTTTGTCGGCCTTTGTGTTAAACTGATGCTGTCCTTTCAAAAGCACTTGAAAAGACCCAATGTATTAGACCTAACCAACCCTGGAATAACCTTGATACCGTGGTTCTCTTGTTTAGGCAGGAGACCAAACAGTAGAATTGCTTCTAGGTAAATTACTTTAGTGAACCAGCAGATAATAACGCACTACCTTTTCTGCTTTCTCTCAAAATCCAGCAGTGTTTCTTTCTGTCTTTCTCTGTCCATCTATTACCCACACACACCGACGTCAAGGCAGGACATTAACAACTCACTTAGATCCCAAATGTCTCCTGCAGCAACAGCAGATACTAAGAGCCACTAAGAGATCACACCTCTGAGGAATGGAGGGAAAGAAAGAAAAATGCTATCCAGAATGCTTTTTAATGAGTGGCAATGGATCAGCAGGGATTGGACTTAATAAAGCATCTCTGAAACTCAAATTATGAACAATATACTCTGACCATCTCTGTTTTGTATTTCAACACAATGCATTGGATTTATAATGAATTGAATGTTCTGTCCCATCTGTGTTTACATGTCCTTGTTTTCATGGAAACTTTTTT